>NW_024061643.1:0-105236 GCF_016432855.1 Salvelinus namaycush | reverse complement strand
CCCAGGTCAGTCACAGCCCAGGTCAGACTACAGCCAGGTCAGACTACAGCCCAGGGTCAGGAATCACAGTCCAGGTCAGACTACAGCCCAGGTCAGACTACAGCCCAGGTCAGAGTACAGCCCAGGTCAGACTACAGCCCAGGTCAGTCCACAGCCCAGGTCAGTCCACAGCCCAGGTCAGTCCACAGCCCAGGTCAGTCCACAGCCCAGGTCAGACTACAGCCCAGGTCAGACTACAGCCCAGGTCAGTCCACAGCCCAGGTCAGATTACAGCCCAGGTCAGACTACAGCCCAGGTCAGTCAACAGCCCAGGTCAGTCCACAGCCCAGGTCAGACTACAGCCCAGGTCAGACTACACCCCAGGTCAGACTACAGCCCAGGTCAGTCCACAGCCCAGGTCAGATTACAGCCCAGGTCAGTCTACAGCCCAGGTTAGTCTACAGCCCAGGTTAGTCTACAGCCCAGGTCAGACCACAGCCCAGGTCAGTCCACAGCCCAGGTCAGTCCACAGCCCAGGTCAGACTACAGCCCAGGTCAGTCCACAGCCCAGGTCAGTCCACAGCCCAGGTCAGTCCACAGCCCAGGTCAGTCCACAGCCCAGGTCAGTCCACAGCCCAGGTCAGACTACAGCCCAGGTCAGTCAACAGCCCAGGTCAGTCACAGCCCAGGTCAGACTACAGCCCAGGTCAGACTCAGACTACAGCCCAGGTCAGTCAACAGCCCAGTTCAGACTACAGCCCAGGTCAGTCAACAGCCCAGGTCAGTCCACAGCCCAGGTCAGACTACAGCCCAGGTCAGACTACAGCCCAGGTCAGACTACAGCCCAGGTCAGTCCACAGCCCAGGTCAGTCCACAGCCCAGGTCAGACTACAGCCCAGGTCAGACTACAGCCCAGGTCAGTCCACAGCCCAGGTCAGTCCACAGCCCAGGTCAGACTACAGCCCAGGTCAGACTACAGCCCAGGTCAGTCAACAGCCCAGGTCAGTCAACAGCCCAGGTCAGTCCACAGCCCAGGTCAGACTACAGCCCCGGTCAGTCCACAGCCCAGGTCAGACTACAGCCCAGGTCAGTCAACAGCCCAGGTCAGTCCACAGCCCAGGTCAGTCCACAGCCCAGGTCAGACTACAGCCCAGGTCAGTCTACAGCCCAGGTCAGACTACAGCCCAGGTCAGACTACAGCCCAGGTCAGTCCACAGCCCAGGTCAGACCACAGCCCAGGTTAGTCTACAGCTCAGGTCAGTCCACAGCTTAGGTCAGTCAACAGCCCATGTCAGACTACAGCCCAGGTCAGATTACAGCCCAGGTCAGTCTACAGCCCAGGTTAGTCTACAGCCCAGGTCAGACCACAGCCCAGGTCAGACTATAGCCCAGGTCAGTCCACAGCCCAGGTTAGTCTACAGCCCAGGTCAGACTACAGCCCAGGTCAGACTACAGCCCAGGTTAGTCTACAGCCCAGGTCAGACTACAGCCCAGGTTAGTCTACAGCCCAGGTTAGTCTACAGCCCAGGTTAGTCTACAGCCCAGGTCAGACCACAGCCCAGGTCAGTCCACAGCCCAGGTCAGTCTACAGCCCAGGTTAGTCTACAGCCCAGGTCAGACTACAGCCCAGGTCAGTCCACAGCCCAGGTCAGTCCACAGCCCAGGTCAGACTACAGCCCAGGTCAGACTACAGCCCAGGTTAGTCTACAGCCCAGGTCAGACTACAGCCCAGGTTAGTCTACAGCCCAGGTCAGTCCATTGTCATGATAGCTGTGAATTTGAGCCCATTTGAAGCGGGTTCTATTGTGTCGTGTTCCATACTTCTTATTGGAGTAGACTTCATACTGTCTCTGTCAGACAAAAGGACAATCATGCTGTAGTGAGAGTTGGATGTATGTCAGGAGTATATTTAAACAGTAAGGCCAGAGGAGGTGTGGTATATGGCCAATATACCACGGCTAAGGGCTGTTCTTACACACAACGTAGAGTACAGCCTGGACACAGCCCTTAGCCGTGGTATATTGGCCATTTACCACAAACCCCTGAGGTGCCTTATTGCTATTATAAACTGGTTACCAACGTAATTAGAGCAGTAAAAATAAATGTTTTGTCATACTCGTGGTATGCGGTCTGATATACCACGGCTTTCAGCCAATCAGCATTCAGGGTTCGAACCACCCAGTTTCTAAATACTTTTATGCTGTGCCCCCTGGTCTAAAGTAGTGTACTATATAGGGAATAGGGTTCTGGTCTAAAGTAGTGCACTACATAGGGCTCTGGTCTAAAGTAGTGCACTACATAGGGAATAGGGTTCTGGTCTAAAGTAGTGCACTAAATAGGGCTCTGGTCTATAGTAATGTACTATATATAGGGAATAGGGCTCTGGTCTAAAGTAGTGCACTACATAGGGCTCTGGTATAAAGTAGTGCACTACATAGGGAATAGGGCTCTGGTCTAAAGTAGTGCACTATATAGGGAATAGGGCCCTGGTACATGATGTATTCTGTTCCAGAACAGTAGCCATAGTAACATTAAATACATGATGTATTCTGTTCCAACAGAGTAACCATAGTAACATTAAATACATGATGTATTCTGTTCCAGAACAGTAGCCGTAGTAACATTAAATACATGATGTATTCTGTTCCAGAACAGTAACCATAGTAACATTAAATACAGGATGTATTCTGTTCCAGAACAGTAGCCATAGTAACATTAAATACATGATGTATTCTGTTCCAGAACAGTAGCCATAGTAACATTAAATACATGATGTATTCTGTTCCAACAGAGTAGCCATAGTAACATTAAATACATGATGTATTCTGTTCCAGAACAGTAGCCATAGTAACATTAAATACAGGATGTATTCTGTTCCAACAGAGTAGCCATAGTAACATTAAATACATGATGTATTCTGTTCCAGAACAGTAGCCATAGTAACATTAAATACATGATGTATTCTGTTCCAGAACAGTAGCCATAGTAACATTAAATACATGGTGTCTTCTGTTCCAGAACAGTAGCCATAGTAACATTAAATACATGATGTCTTCTGTTCCAGAACAGTAGCCATAGTAACATTAAATACATGATGTATTCTGTTCCAGAACAGTAGCCATAGTAACATTAAATACATGGTGTCTTCTGTTCCAGAACAGTAGCCATAGTAACATTAAATACATGATGTATTCTGTTCCAGAACAGTAGCCATAGTAACATTAAATACATGGTGTCTTCTGTTCCAACACAGTAGCCATAGTAACATTAAATACATGATGTATTCTGTTCCAGAACAGTAGCCATAGTAACATTAAATACATAATGTATTCTGTTCCAGAACAGTAGCCATAGTAACATTAAATACATAATGTATTCTGTTCCAGAACAGTAGCCATAGTAACATTAAATACATGATGTATTCTGTTCCAGAACAGTAGCCATAGTAACATTAAATACATGATGTATTCTGTTCCAGAACAGTAGCCATAGTAACATTAAATACATGATGTATTCTGTTCCAACAGAGTAGCCATAGTAACATTAAATACATGATGTATTCTGTTCCAGAACAGTAGCCATAGTAACATTAAATACATGATGTATTCTGTTCCAGAACAGTATCCATAGTAACATTAAATACATAATGTATTCTGTTCCAGAACAGTAGCCATAGTAACATTAAATACATGATGTATTCTGTTCCAGAACAGTATCCATAGTAACATTAAATACATAATGTATTCTGTTCCAGAACAGTAGCCATAGTAACATTAAATACATGATGTATTCTGTTCCAGAACAGTAGCCATAGTAACATTAAATACATGATGTATTCTGTTCCAACAGAGTAACCATAGTAACATTAAATACATGATGTATTCTGTTCCAGAACAGTAGCCATAGTAACATTAAATACATGATGTATTCTGTTCCAGAACAGTAGCCATAGTAACATTAAATACATGATGTATTCTGTTCCAGAACAGTAGCCATAGTAACATTAAATACATGATGTATTCTGTTCCAGAACAGTATCCATAGTAACATTAAATACAGGATGTATTCTGTTCCAGAACAGTAGCCATAGTAACATTAAATACATGATGTATTCTGTTCCAGAACAGTAGCCATAGTAACATTAAATACATTACGTAAGCACCACTAATTCAAGTCGTTGTTGTAAATCAATGTACGGTGGTGAACACGGTGACTCTAGACATCATACTGTTTGAAGTAGTCCACAGCCCAGGTCAGACTACAGCCCAGGTCAGACTACAGCCCAGGTCAGACTACAGCCCAGGTCAGTCCACAGCCCAGGTCAGTCCACAGCCCAGGTCAGTCCACAGCCCAGGTCAGTCCACAGCCCAGGTCAGACTACAGCCCAGGTCAGACTACAGCCCAGGTCAGACTACAGTCCAGGTCAGACTACAGCCCAGGTCAGACTACAGCCCAGGTCAGAGTACAACCCAGGTCAGACTACAGCCCAGGTCAGTCCACAGCCCAGGTCAGTCCACAGCCCAGGTCAGTCCACAGCCCAGGTCAGACTACAGCCCAGGTCAGACTACAGCCCAGGTCAGTCCACAGCCCAGGTCAGATTACAGCCCAGGTCAGACTACAGCCCAGGTCAGTCAACAGCCCAGGTCAGTCCACAGCCCAGGTCAGACTACAGCCCAGGTCAGACTACACCCCAGGTCAGACTACAGCCCAGGTCAGACTACAGCCCAGGTCAGTCCACAGCCCAGGTCAGATTACAGCCCAGGTCAGTCTACAGCCCAGGTTAGTCTACAGCCCAGGTTAGTCTACAGCCCAGGTTAGTCTACAGCCCAGGTCAGACCACAGCCCAGGTCAGACTACAGCCCAGGTCAGTCCACAGCCCAGGTCAGTCCACAGCCCAGGTCAGTCCACAGCCCAGGTCAGTCCACAGCCCAGGTCAGTCCACAGCCCAGGTCAGTCCACAGCCCAGGTCAGTCCACAGCCCAGGTCAGACTACAGCCCAGGTCAGTCAACAGCCCAGGTCAGTCAACAGCCCAGGTCAGACTACAGCCCAGGTCAGACTACAGCCCAGGTCAGACTACAGCCCAGGTCAGTCAACAGCCCAGTTCAGACTACAGCCCAGGTCAGTCAACAGCCCAGGTCAGTCCACAGCCCAGGTCAGACTACAGCCCAGGTCAGACTACAGCCCAGGTCAGACTACAGCCCAGGTCAGTCCACAGCCCAGGTCAGACTACAGCCCAGGTCAGACTACAGCCCAGGTCAGTCAACAGCCCAGGTCAGTCAACAGCCCAGGTCAGTCCACAGCCCAGGTCAGACTACAGCCCCGGTCAGTCCACAGCCCAGGTCAGACTACAGCCCAGGTCAGTCAACAGCCCAGGTCAGTCCATAGGCCAGGTCAGTCCACAGCCCAGGTCAGACTACAGCCCAGGTCAGTCTACAGCCCAGGTCAGACTACAGCCCAGGTCAGACTACAGCCCAGGTCAGTCCACAGCCCAGGTCAGACCACAGCCCAGGTTAGTCTACAGCTCAGGTCAGTCCACAGCTTAGGTCAGTCAACAGCCCAGGTCAGACTACAGCCCAGGTCAGATTACAGCCCAGGTCAGTCTACAGCCCAGGTTAGTCTACAGCCCAGGTTAGTCTACAGCCCAGGTCAGACCACAGCCCAGGTCAGACTATAGCCCAGGTCAGTCCACAGCCCAGGTTAGTCTACAGCCCAGGTCAGACTACAGCCCAGGTCAGACTACAGCCCAGGTTAGTCTACAGCCCAGGTCAGACTACAGCCCAGGTTAGTCTACAGCCCAGGTTAGTCTACAGCCCAGGTTAGTCTACAGCCCAGGTTAGTCTACAGCCCAGGTCAGACCACAGCCCAGGTCAGTCCACAGCCCAGGTCAGTCTACAGCCCAGGTTAGTCTACAGCCCAGGTCAGACTACAGCCCAGGTCAGTCCACAGCCCAGGTCAGTCCACAGCCCAGGTCAGACTACAGCCCAGGTCAGACTACAGCCCAGGTCAGACTACAGCCCAGGTTAGTCTACAGCCCAGGTCAGACTACAGCCCAGGTTAGTCTACAGCCCAGGTCAGTCCATTGTCATGATAGCTGTGAATTTGAGCCCATTTGAAGCGGGTTCTATTGTGTCGTGTTCCATACTTCTTATTGGAGTAGACTTCATACTGTCTCTGTCAGACAAAAGGACAATCATGCTGTAGTGAGAGTTGGATGTATGTCAGGAGTATATTTAAACAGTAAGGCCAGAGGAGGTGTGGTATATGGCCAATATACCACGGCTAAGGGCTGTTCTTACACACAACGTAGAGTACAGCCTGGACACAGCCCTTAGCCGTGGTATATTGGCCATTTACCACAAACCCCTGAGGTGCCTTATTGCTATTATAAACTGGTTACCAACGTAATTAGAGCAGTAAAAATAAATGTTTTGTCATACTCGTGGTATGCGGTCTGATATACCACGGCTTTCAGCCAATCAGCATTCAGGGTTCGAACCACCCAGTTTCTAAATACTTTTATGCTGTGCCCCCTGGTCTAAAGTAGTGTACTATATAGGGAATAGGGTTCTGGTCTAAAGTAGTGCACTACATAGGGCTCTGGTCTAAAGTAGTGCACTACATAGGGAATAGGGTTCTGGTCTAAAGTAGTGCACTAAATAGGGCTCTGGTCTATAGTAATGTACTATATATAGGGAATAGGGCTCTGGTCTAAAGTAGTGCACTACATAGGGCTCTGGTATAAAGTAGTGCACTACATAGGGAATAGGGCTCTGGTCTAAAGTAGTGCACTATATAGGGAATAGGGCCCTGGTACATGATGTATTCTGTTCCAGAACAGTAGCCATAGTAACATTAAATACATTACGTAAGCACCACTAATTCAAGTCGTTGTTGTAAATCAATGTACGGTGGTGAACACGGTGACTCTAGACATGATACTGTTTGAAGTAGTCCACAGCCCAGGTCAGACTACAGCCCAGGTCAGACTACAGCCCAGGTCAGACTACAGCCCAGGTCAGACTACAGCCCAGGTCAGTCTACAGCCCAGGTCAGTCCATTGTCATGATAGCTGTGAATTTGAGCCCATTTGAAGCGGGTTCTATTGTCGTGTTCCATACTTCTTATTGGAGTAGACTTCATACTGTCTCTGTCAGACAAAAGGACAATCATGCTATAGTGAGAGTTGGATGTATGTCAGGAGTATATTTAAACAGTAAGGCCAGAGGAGGTGTGGTATATGACCAATATACCACGGCTAAGGGCTGTTCTTACACACAACGTAGAGTACAGCCTGGACACAGCCCTTAGCCGTGGTATATTGGCCATTTACCACAAACCCCTGAGGTGCCTTATTGCTATTATAAACTGGTTACCAACGTAATTAGAGCAGTAAAAATACATGTTTTGTCATACTCGTGGTATGTTGTCTGATATACCACGGCTTTCAGCCAATCAGCATTCAGGGTTCGAACCACCCAGTTTATAAATACTTTTATGCTGTGTGCATATGCCCCCTGGTCTAAAGTAGTGTACTATATAGGGAATAGGGTTCTGGTCTAAAGTAGTGCACTACATAGGGAATAAGGTTCTGGTCTAAAGTAGTGCACTAAATAGGGCTCTGGTCTATAGTAGTGTACTATATATAGGGAATAGGGCTCTGGTCTAAAGTAGTGCACTACATAGGGCTCTGGTCTAAAGTAGTGCACTATATAGGGAATAGGGCTCTGGTCTAAAGTAGTGCACTACATAGGGAATAGGGCTCTGGTCTAAAGTAGTGCACTACATAGGGAATAGGGCTCTGGTCTAAAGTAGTGCACTATATAGGGAATAGGGCTCTGGTCTAAAGTAGTGCACTGTATAGGGACTAGGGCTCTGGTCTAAAGTAGTGCACTACATAGGGAATGGGGTTTCCATTTGGGATGCAGTCAGTTTTCCAGAGGTATAATGTAGAGAATATTATACTGTGTTTCAGATGATGCTGTTGTTGATGGTGGAGCACCGAGAGTCCCACTCTATCCCTCCTTATACGGACTTTATAATGCTGTTCAATTAGCCACGAGTGCCATTCATCTACAATAGTGACTGAGATAGACATTGTACTAGAAACAGTATGTATTGTGTTAGTAGCCAGCCTGTCTGACTCTCTGTTTCCCTCCTTCTCTCCACTCATCCTCTCCTTCTCTTCTCTACTCTCCCATCCTCCTCTACTCTCCCATCCTACCGTCCTCTCCTCCTTCTCTCCTCTCCTTCTCTCCCATCCTCCTCTACTCTCCCATCCTACTGTCCTCTCCTCCTTCTCTCCTCTCCTTCTCTCCCATCCTCCTCTACTCTCCCATCCTACTGGCCTCTCCTCCTTCTCTCCTCTCCTTCTCTCCTCTCCTTCTCTCCCATCCTCCTCTACTCTCCCATCCTACTGTCCTCTCCTCCTTCTCTCCTCTCCTTCTCTCCCATCCTCCTCTACTCTCCCATCCTACCGTCCTCTCCTCCTTCTCTCCTCTCCTTCTCTCCCATCCTCCTCTACTCTCCCATCCTACTGTCCTCTCCTCCTTCTCTCCTCTCCTTCTCTCCCATCCTCCTCTACTCTCCCATCCTACCGTCCTCTCCTCCTCTCCTCTCCTTCTCTCCTTCTCTCCCATCCTCCTCTACTCTCCCATCCTACTGTCCTCTCCTCCTTCTTTCCTCCTTCTCTCCTTCTCTCCCATCCTCCTCTACTCTCCCATCCTACTGTCCTCTCCTCCTTCTTTCCTCCTTCTCTCCTCTCCTTCTCTCCCATCCTCCTCTACTCTCCCATCCTACTGTCCTCTCCTCCTTCTCTCCTCTCCTTCTCTCCCATCCTCCTCTACTCTCCCATCCTACTGTCCTCTCCTCCTTCTCTCCTCTCCTTCTTTCCCATCCTCCTCTACTCTCCCATCCTACTGTCCTCTCCTCCTTTTTTCCTCCTTCTCTCCTCTCCTTCTCTCCCATCCTCCTCTACTCTCCCATCCTACTGTCCTCTCCTCCTTCTCTCCTCTCCTTCTCTCCCATCCTCCTCTACTCTCCCATCCTACCGTCCTCTCCTCCTTCTCTCCTCTCCTTCTCTCCCATCCTCCTCTACTCTCCCATCCTACTGTCCTCTCCTCCTTCTCTCCTCTCCTTCTCTCCCATCCTCCTCTACTCTCCCATCCTACCATCTGCTACTCCTGTCTTCCTTCTCTCTCATCCTCCTCTACTCTCCCATCCTACCGTCCTCTCCTCCTTCTCTCCTCTCCTTCTCTCCCATCCTCCTCTACTCTCCCATCCTACTGTCCTCTCCTCTCCTTCTCTCCCATCCACCTCTACTCTCCCATCCTACTGTCCTCTCCTCCTTCTCTCCTCTCCTTCTCTCCCATCCTCCTCTACTCTCCCATCCTACTGTCCTCTCCTCCTTCTCTCCTCTCCTTCCCTCCTCTCCTTCTCTCCCATCCTCCTCTACTCTCCCATCCTACTGTCCTCTCCTCCTTCTTTCCTCCTTCTCTCCTCTCCTTCTCTCCCATCCTCCTCTACTCTCCCATCCTACTGTCCTCTCCTTCTCTCCCATCCTCCTCTACTCTCCCATCCTACTGTCCTCTCCTCCTTCTCTCCTCTCCTTCTCTCCCATCCTCCTCTACTCTCCTATCCTACTGTCCTCTCCTCCTTCTTTCCTCCTTCTCTCCTCTCCTTCTCTCCCATCCTCCTCTACTCTCCCATCCTACTGTCCTCTCCTCCTTCTCTCCTCTCCTTCTCTCCCATCCTCCTCTACTCTCCCATCCTACCGTCCTCTCCTCCTTCTCTCCTCTCCTTCTCTCCCATCCTCCTCTACTCTCCCATCCTACCATCCGCTACTCCTGTCTTCCTTCTCTCCCATCCTCCTCTACTCTCCCATCCTACTGTCCTCTCCTCCTTCTCTCCTCTCCTTCTCTCCTCTCCTTCTCTCCCATCCTCCTCTACTCTCCCATCCTCCTCTACTCTCCCATCCTACCGTCCTCTCCTCCTTCTCTCCTCTCCTTCTCTCCCATCCTCCTCTACTCTCCCATCCTACCGTCCTCTCCTCCTTCTCTCCTCTCCTTCTCTCCTCTCCTTCTCTCCCATCCTCCTCTACTCTCCCATCCTACTGTCCTCTCCTCCTTCTCTCCTCTCCTTCTCCCATCCTACTGTCCTCTCCTCCTTCTCTCCTCTCCTTCTCTCCCATCCTCCTCTACTCTCCCATCCTACCATCCGCTACTCCTGTCTTCCTTTTCTCCCATCCTCCTCTATTCTCCCATCCTACTGTCCTCTCCTCCTTCTCTCCTCTCCTTATCTCCCATCCTACTGTCCTCTCCTCCTTCTCTCCTCTCCTTATCTCCCATCCTCCTCTACTCGCCCATCCTACTGTCCTCTCCTCCTTCTCTCCTCTCCTTCTCTCCCATCCTCTCCTTCTCCTCTCTTCTGTTTTCTCCCCTCTTGCTCCTCCTCTCCTCCTTCTCTCCTCTCCTTCTCTCCCATCCTCCTCTCCTCCTTCTCCTCTCTTCTGTTTTCTCCCCTCTTGCTCCTCGTCTCCAGATTGAAGCTCACCTGGACACTCTGATCAACGAACAGGCTTCGTTTGTTCTGACCCGTGCTGGACTGAGCTACATCTACAGCTGTGTACAGCAGCACAGCCCAGAACAGGTCAGACTCACTCACTCTCTTACACACACCACATACCACACACACAGCAACAGTCATATAGCAACAGTCATATAGCAACAGTCATATATAACAGTAATATATAACAGTAATATATAACAGTAATATATAACAGTAATATATAACAGTACTATAGTAACAGTAATATATAACAGTACTATAGTAACAGTAATATATAACACTACTATAGTAACAGTAATATATAACAGTACTATAGTAACAGTAATATATAACAGTAATATATAACAGTAATATATAACAGTAATATATAACAGTAATATATAACAGTAATATAGCAGCAGTAATATATAACAGTAATATAGCAGCAGTAATATATAACAGTAATATATAACGGTAATATATAACAGTAATATAGCAGCAGTAATATATAACAGTAATATATAACAGTATTATATAACAGTATTATATAACAGTAATATATAACAGTAATATATAACAGTAATATAGCACTTATTTTTTACCTTCTCTTTACTCTTGTTTATTTTCGTTTCACCATTGTTTACATGATCACTCAGGAACAGCCGTTGTCATGGTTACCCCATGGTTAGACTCTCATTAATAAAGTCATCCGTCCATCCTTCCGAGCACCAATGTCCTCTTCCGCTCCAGCAACAGTCACAACCGACTGGTTATGAAGAAAAAATATGGAATTAAAATACATTAGTTCATCTTGATTGGCCCAGATGAGTTAATTCAATATTGGATTAATTAACACATTAATTAATTAACACATTCACAAGAGGGACAGCAAGTAAACAGTGAGAAGAGCACCAGCCGAGTAACATAGGAGTAACAGCAGATTAACACGGAGAAGAGTAACAGCAGGTTAACACTGAGAAGAGTAACAGCAGGTTAACACTGAGAAGAGTAACAGCAGGTTAACACTGAGAAGAGTAACAGCAGGTTAACACTGAGAAGAGTAACAGCAGGTTAACACTGAGAAGAGTAACAGCAGGGTAACACTGAGAAGAGTAACAGCAGGTTAACACTGAGAAGAGTAACAGCAGGTTAACACTGAGAAGAGTAACAGCAGGGTAACACTGAGAAGAGTAACAGCAGGTTAACACTGAGAAGAGTAACAGCAGGTTAACACTGAGAAGAGTAACAGCAGGTTAACACTGAGAAGAGTAACAGCAGGTTAACACTGAGAAGAGTAACAGCAGGTTAACACTGAGAAGAGTAACAGCAGGTTAACACTGAGAAGAGTAACAGCAGGTTAACACTGAGAAGAGTAACAGCAGGTTAACACTGAGAAGAGTAACAGCAGGTTAACACTGAGAAGAGTAACAGCAGGTTAACACTGAGAAGAGTAACAGCAGGTTAACACTGAGAAGAGTAACAGCAGGGTAACACTGAGAAGAGTAACAGCAGGTTAACCTCTAACGAGCCTCAACCCCGGATCCGGGATCACCCCCCACCCCCCCCCACACTGATTAGCATCGCTAGCATAGCGTCACAATTAAATAGTAGCATCTAAATATCATTAAATCACAAGTCCAAGACACCTAATGAAAGATACAGATCTTGTGAATAAAGCCACCATTTCAGATTTTTTAAATGTTTTACAGGGAAGACACTATGTAAATCTATTAGCTAAACACGTTAGCAAAAGACACTATTTTTCTTTGTCCACCATTTTTTCTCAACACCAGTAGCTATCACCAATTCGGCTAAACTAAGATATTGATAGCCACTAACCAAGAAAAAACCTCATCAGATGACAGTCTGATAACATATTTATGGTATAGGATAGGTTTTGTTAGAAAAATGTGCATATTTCAGGTATAAATCATAGTTTGCCATTGCAGCCACCATCACAAATCTCACCAAAGCGACTAGAATTACTACAGAGAGCAACTTGTATTACCAATTTACTCATCATAAAACATTTCTTAAAAATACACAGCACATAGCAATGGAAAGACACAGATCTTGTGAATTCAGACAACATTTCAGATTTTCTAAGTGTTTTACGGCGAAAACACAATAAATCGTTATATTAGCATACCACATATGCAAACGTTACCCGAGCACTGATTCTAGCCAAAGAGAGCGATATCGTATCATCGCCAAAATATATTAATTTTTTCACTAACCTTCTCAGAATTCTTCAGATGACACTCCTGTAACATCATATTACAACATACATATAGAGTTTGTTCGAAAATGTGCATATTTAGCCATAAAAAACCGTGGTTATACAATGAAAATAGTAGCAAAACAAGCCTGGAAATGTCGGTCGCCATCTTTGAGTGATCTAGTTTAATCAATAGCTAATCATATACTTGACTAAAAAATACAGGGTTGACAGGAATCGAAAGACAAATTAGTTCTTAATGCAATCGCTGATTTACATTTTTAAAATTATCCTTACTTTTCAATACAGGTTGCGCCAAGCGAAGCTATACAAAACAAAATGGCGGCGTAAGCGTTTAACATTTTTCGACAGAAACACGATTTATCATCATAAATTGTTCTTACTGTGAGCTGTTCTTCCATCAGAATCTTGGGCAAAGAATCCTTTCTTGGGTCTAATCTTCTTTTGGTCGAAAGATGTCCACTTGTCCGTCGAAATGCCCACTAACGTACGACCGGGACCCCGAAACGTGCCCAGCGCTTCAAAGTGCACAACAAAGCAATGCCTCAAAATCGCACTAAAAGGATATAAATTGCTATACAACGGTTCAAATTAACTACCTTATGATGCTGTTAACACCTATAACGGGTAAAAACATGACCGGAGAAATATTACTGGCTAAACTAACGCTTGGAAGGAGGCGAGTCCGATGTCCTTCGCGCGCAAGGCGCAGGCAGCAAAGGGAAGCTACTTCCGGTATTTGCTGTTTTATACAGCCCCTGATTGCGCAATCGACTCCATTCAAAGCGTCATCACGCACTGACATCCAGGGGAAGACGTAAGAAGTGTCTGTTTCTCCATAGCATTTACACGGACCTTTAAACTGACTCCAGATCAGTGGCCAAAATGTTTGAAATCTGACTCCCTATCATGAAAAGTGCTGTAGATTGAGTTCTGTTTCACTCAGAGACAAAATTCCAACGGCTATAGAAACTAGAGAGTGTTTTCTATCCAATAATAATAATAATATGCATATTGTACGAGCAAGAATTGAGTAGGAAGCCGTTTAATCTGTAGTGCAAATTATGCTAATGCGAAACAGCACCCCCTATATTCGCAAGAAGTTAACACTGAGAAGAGTAACATCATGTTAACACTGAGAAGAGTAACAGCAGGGTAACACTGAGAAGAGTAACAGCAGGTTAACACTGAGAAGAGTAACAGCAGGTTAACACTGAGAAGAGTAACAGCAGGTTAACACTGAGAAGAGTAACAGCAGGTTAACACTGAGAAGAGTAACAGCAGGTTAACACTGAGAAGAGTAACAGCAGGTTAACACTGAGAAGAGTAACAGCAGGGTAACACTGAGAAGAGTAACAGCAGGTTAACACTGAGAAGAGTAACAGCAGGTTAACACTGAGAAGAGTAACAGCAGGGTAACACTGAGAAGAGTAACATCATGTTAACACTGAGAAGAGTAACAGCAGGGTAACACTGAGAAGAGTAACAGCAGGGTAACACTGAGAAGAGTAACAGCAGGTTAACACGGAGAAGAGTAACAGCAGGTTAACACTGAGAAGAGTAACAGCAGGGTAACACAGAAGAGTAACAGCAGGTTAACACTGAGAAGAGTAACAGCAGGTTAACACTGAGAAGAGTAACATCAGGGTAACACATAGGAGTAACATCAGGTTAACACTGAGAAGAGTAACAGCAGGTTAACACTGAGAAGAGTAACATCAGGGTAACACTGAGAAGAGTAACATCAGGGTAACACTGAGAAGAGTAACAGCAGGTTAACACTGAGAAGAGTAACAGCAGGTTAACACTGAGAAGAGTAACAGCAGGGTAACACTGAGAAGAGTAACAGCAGGTTAACACTGAGAAGAGTAACAGCAGGGTAACACTGAGAAGAGTAACAGCAGGGTGACACTGAGAAGAGTAACAGCAGGTTAACACTGAGAAGAGTAACAGCAGGTTAACACTGAGAAGAGTAACAGCAGGTTAACACTGAGAAGAGTAACAGCAGGGTAACACTGAGAAGAGTAACAGCAGGTTAACACTGAGAAGAGTAACAGCAGGTTAACACTGAGAAGAGTAACAGCAGGGTAACACTGAGAAGAGTAACAGCAGGTTAACACTGAGAAGAGTAACAGCAGGTTAACACTGAGAAGAGTAACAGCAGGGTAACACTGAGAAGAGTAACAGCAGGTTAACACTGAGAAGAGTAACAGCAGGTTAACACTGAGAAGAGTAACAGCAGGTTAACACTGAGAAGAGTAACAGCAGGTTAACACTGAGAAGAGTAACAGCAGGTTAACACGGAGAAGAGTAACAGCAGGGTGACACTGAGAAGAGTAACAGCAGGGTAACACTGAGAAGAGTAACAGCAGGTTAACACTGAGAAGAGTAACAGCAGGTTAACACTGAGAAGAGTAACAGCAGGTTAACACTGAGAAGAGTAACAGCAGGGTAACACTGAGAAGAGTAACAGCAGGTTAACCTCTGACGAGCCTCAACCCCGGATCCGGGATCACCCCCCACCCCCCCCCCACACTGATTAGCATCGCTAGCATAGCGTCACAATTAAATAGTAGCATCTAAATATCATTAAATCACAAGTCCAAGACACCTAATGAAAGATACAGATCTTGTGAATAAAGCCACCATTTCAGATTTTTTAAATGTTTTACAGGGAAGACACAATATGTAAATCTATTAGCTAAACACGTTAGCAAAAGACACTATTTTTCTTTGTCCACCATTTTTTCTCAACACCAGTAGCTATCACCAATTCGGCTAAACTAAGATATTGATAGCCACTAACCAAGAAAAAACCTCATCAGATGACAGTCTGATAACATATTTATGGTATAGGATAGGTTTTGTTAGAAAAATGTGCATATTTCAGGTATAAATCATAGTTTGCCATTGCAGCCACCATCACAAATCTCACCAAAGCGACTAGAATTACTACAGAGAGCAACTTGTATTACCAATTTACTCATCATAAAACATTTCTTAAAAATACACAGCACATAGCAATGGAAAGACACAGATCTTGTGAATTCAGACAACATTTCAGATTTTCTAAGTGTTTTACGGCGAAAACACAATAAATCGTTATATTAGCATACCACATATGCAAACGTTACCCGAGCACTGATTCTAGCCAAAGAGAGCGATATCGTATCATCGCCAAAATATATTAATTTTTTCACTAACCTTCTCAGAATTCTTCAGATGACACTCCTGTAACATCATATTACAACATACATATAGAGTTTGTTCGAAAATGTGCATATTTAGCCATAAAAAACCGTGGTTATACAATGAAAATAGTAGCAAAACAAGCCTGGAAATGTCGGTCGCCATCTTTGAGTGATCTAGTTTAATCAATAGCTAATCATATACTTGACTAAAAAATACAGGGTTGACAGGAATCGAAAGACAAATTAGTTCTTAATGCAATCGCTGATTTACATTTTTTAAATTATCCTTACTTTTCAATACAGGTTGCGCCAAGCGAAGCTATACAAAACAAAATGGCGGCGTAAGCGTTTAACATTTTTCGACAGAAACACGATTTATCATCATAAATTGTTCTTACTGTGAGCTGTTCTTCCATCAGAATCTTGGGCAAAGAATCCTTTCTTGGGTCTAATCTTCTTTTGGTCGAAAGATGTCCACTTGTCCGTCGAAATGCCCACTAACGTACGACCGGGACCCCGAAACGTGCCCAGCGCTTCAAAGTGCACAACAAAGCAATGCCTCAAAATCGCACTAAAAGGATATAAATTGCTATACAACGGTTCAAATTAACTACCTTATGATGCTGTTAACACCTATAACGGGTAAAAACATGACCGGAGAAATATTACTGGCTAAACTAACGCTTGGAAGGAGGCGAGTCCGATGTCCTTCGCGCGCAAGGCGCAGGCAGCAAAGGGAAGCTACTTCCGGTATTTGCTGTTTTATACAGCCCCTGATTGCGCAATCGACTCCATTCAAAGCGTCATCACGCACTGACATCCAGGGGAAGACGTAAGAAGTGTCTGTTTCTCCATAGCATTTACACGGACCTTTAAACTGACTCCAGATCAGTGGCCAAAATGTTTGAAATCTGACTCCCTATCATGAAAAGTGCTGTAGATTGAGTTCTGTTTCACTCAGAGACAAAATTCCAACGGCTATAGAAACTAGAGAGTGTTTTCTATCCAATAATAATAATAATATGCATATTGTACGAGCAAGAATTGAGTAGGAAGCCGTTTAATCTGTAGTGCAAATTATGCTAATGCGAAACAGCACCCCCTATATTCGCAAGAAGTTAACACTGAGAAGAGTAACATCATGTTAACACTGAGAAGAGTAACATCAGGGTAACACTGAGAAGAGTAACAGCAGGTTAACACTGAGAAGAGTAACAGCAGGTTAACACTGAGAAGAGTAACAGCAGGTTAACACTGAGAAGAGTAACAGCAGGGTAACACTGAGAAGAGTAACAGCAGGTTAACACTGAGAAGAGTAACAGCAGGTTAACACTGAGAAGAGTAACAGCAGGTTAACACTGAGAAGAGTAACAGCAGGTTGAGTGGGCACAGCATAGCTCTATAGTCCAGTAGTGTATGTTGTTTTGGGTTGAGTGGGCACAGCATAGCTCTATAGTCTAGTAGTGTCTGTTGTTTTGGGTTGAGTGGGCACAGCATAGCTCTATAGTCCAGTAGTGTATGTTGTTTTGGGTTGAATGGGCACAGCATAGCTCTATAGTCCAGTAGTGTATGTTGTTTTGGGTTGAGTGGGCACAGCATAGCTCTATAGTCTAGTAGTGTATGTTGTTTTGGGTTGAATGGGCACAGCATAGCTCTATAGTCTAGTAGTGTATTCTTGTTTTGGGTTGAATGGGCACAGCATAGCTCTATAGTCCAGTAGTGTATGTTGTTTTGGGTTGAATGGGCACAGCATAGCTCTGTAGTCCAGTAGTGTCTGTTGTTTTGGGTTGAGTGGGCACAGCATAGCTCTATAGTCTAGTAGTGTATGTTGTTTTGGGTTGAGTGGGCACAGCATAGCTCTATAGTCCAGTAGTGTATGTTTTGGGTTGAATGGGCACAGCATAGCTCTATAGTCCAGTAGTGTATGTTGTTTTGGGTTGAATGGGCACAGCATAGCTCTGTAGTCCAGTAGTGTCTGTTGTTTTGGGTTGAGTGGGCACAGCATAGCTCTATAGTCTAGTAGTGTATGTTGTTTTGGGTTGAATGGGCACAGCATAGCTCTATAGTCCAGTAGTGTATGTTGTTTTGGGTTGAATGGGCACAGCATAGCTCTATAGTCCAGTAGTGTATGTTGTTTTGGGTTGAATGGGCACAGCATAGCTCTATAGTCTAGTAGTGTCTGTTGTTTTGGGTTGAGTGGGCACAGCATAGCCTTGGTTTCTCAAATGATTGCCTCGCCTGTTTCACCAACTACTTCTCTGATAGAGTTCAATGTGTCAAATCGGAAGGCCTGTTTTCCGGACCTCTGGCAGTGTCTATGGGGGTGCCACAGGGTTCAATTCTCGGGCCGACTCTCTTCTCTGTAAACATCAATGATGTCGCTCTTGCTGCTGTTGATTCTCTGATCCACCTCTACGCAGACGACACCATTCTGTATACTTCTGGCCCTTCTTTGGACACTGTGTTAACAAACCTCCAGACGAGCTTCAATGTCATACAACTCTCCTTCCGTGGCCTCTAACTCCTCACTTCTTACGGCTGAGATCCCGTTAACGGGATCGACTTGACAACAGCCAGAGAAAGTGCAGGGCGCCAAATTCAAACAACAGAAATCTCATAATTAAAATACCTCAAACATACAAGTATTTTACACCATTTTAAAGATAAACTTGTTGTAAATCCAGCCACAGTGTCCGATTTCAAAAAGGCTTTACGACGAAAGCACACCAAACGATTATGTTAAATCCAAATTGATGACGCTCAGGTCAGACGAAAAGTCAAAAAATTCCATTACAGTCAGTAGAAACATGTCAAACGATGTATAGAATCAATCTTTAGGATGTTTTTTTATTTTTTATTTATTTATTTTTTTTTGATCCCATTTTCTCCCCAATTTTCGTGGTATCCAATCGCTAGTAATTACTACCTTGTCTCATCGCTACAACTCCCGTACGGGCTCGGGAGAGACGAAGGTCGAAAGCCATGCGTCCTCCGAAGCACAACCCAACCAGCCGTACTGCTTCTTAACACAGCGCGCCTCCAACCCGGAAGCCAGCCGCACCAATGTGTCGGAGGAAACACCGTGTACCTGGCCCCCTTGGTTGGCGCGCACTGCGCCCGGCCCGCCACAGGAGTCGCTGGAGCGCGATGAGACAAGGATATCCCTACCGGCCAAACCCTCCCTAACCCGGACGACGCTATGCCAATTGTGCGTCGCCCCACGGACCTCCCGGTCGCGGCCGGCTGCGACAGAGCCTGGGCGCGAACCCAGAGACTCTGGTGGCGCAGTTAGCACTGCGATGCAGTGCCCTAGACCACTGCGCCACCCGGGAGGCCCTAGGATGTTTTTAACATAAATCTTCAATAATGTTTCAACCGGAGAATTCCTTTGTCTTCAGAAATGCGATGGAACGCAGGTCACTCTCACGGGGGCGCGCATGATCAACTCATGCCAGACACCTGAGTCAAAGAGCTCTCCTTCCCTCATTCTTCACAGTAGAAGCATCAAACAAGGTTCTAAAGACCGTTGACATCTAGTGGAAGCCTTAGGAAGTGCAATATGACCCCAAAGACACTGTATATTGGATAGGCAAACCTACAAACCTCAGATTTCCCACTTCCTGGTAGGATTTTTTTGCCTGCCATATGAGTTCTGTTATACTCACAGACATCATTCAAACAGTTTTAGAAACGTCGGAGTGTTTTCTATCCAAATCTACTAATAATATGCATATCTTAGCTTCTGGGCCTGAGTAGCAGGCAGTTTACTCTGAGTAGCAGGCAGTTTACACCTTATTCATCCAAGCTACTCAATACTGCCCCCAGCCATAAGAAGTTAAATGCAAGTAAAACTAAATGCATGCTCTTCAACCGATCGCTGCCTGCACCTGCCCGCCCGTCCAGCATCACTACTCTGGACGGTTCTGACTTAGAATATGTGGACAACTATAAATACCTAGGTGTCTGGTTAGACTGTAAACTCTCCTTCCAGACTCACATTAAGCATCTCCAATCCAAAATTAAATCTAGAATCGGCTTCCTATTTCGCAAACAAAGCATCCTTCACTCATGCTGCCAAACATACCTTCGTAAAACTGACCATCCTAGCGATCCTCGACTTCGGCGATGTCATTTACAAAATAGCCTCCAACACTCAACAAATTGGATGCAGTCTATCACAGGACCATCCGTTTTGTCACCAAAGCCCCATGTACTACCCACCACTGCGAGCCAACGCTCTCGTTGGCTGGCTCTCGCTTCATACTCGTCGCCAAACCCACTGGCTCCAGGTCATCTACAAGTCTCTGCTAGGTAAAGCCCTGCCACGTTATTTATGGCTGACACATAAATAACGTGCCATAGAATTCTGCGGCACCTCGCAAGCTGTGCTGCAGTACGCCACAACTTTTAAAGGAAGAACCACTGTATTCCCTATATAGTGCCCTACTATTGACCTGGGCTCTGGTCAAAGGTAGTGCACTATATTGGGAGTAACATGCCATTTCAGACTCTGGTGCTGTGTGAAAAAGCTTAATTGTCTCATAGCTACTATGGTCCGGAGCCTTCCCTGATCACATGACCAGACAATAATAAAACTATGAGCCCTAGGTTTAGGTCAAGATGAACTCTGGGCCCTAGGTTTAGGTCAGGATGAACTCTGGGCCCAAGGTTTAGGTCAGGATGAACTCTGGGCCCTAGGTTTAGGTCAGGATGAACTCTGGGCCCTAGGTTTTAGGTCAGGATGAACTCTGGGCCCAAGGTTTTGGTCAGGATGAACTCTGGGCCCTAGGTTTTAGGTCAGGCTGAACTCTGGGCCCTAGGTTTTAGATCAGGATGAACTCTGGGCCCAAGGTTTTAGGTCAGGATGAACTCTGGGCCCTAGGTTTTAGGTCAGGATGAACTCTGGGCCCTAAGTTTTAGATCAGGATGAACTCTGGGCCCTAGGTTTTAGGTCAGGCTGAACTCTGGGCCCTAGGTTTTAGATCAGGATGAACTCTGGGCCCAAGGTTTTAGGTCAGGCTGAACTCTGGGCCCAAGGTTTAGCCTGTAAGCATTATCTATCACCCCTTTAACTTAGAGCACGATGTAAGAAATATGCGGTATGAGGAAAGAAGGCTGTTTTTTACACTTTTATTTTAGTTTTACTGCCCACAGAGCGAGACAAGCGAGACAGCTATTTTCAGGTCTCTCCAGAGATTTTCGATCGTGTTCAAGTCCGGGCTCTGGCTGGGCTACTCAAGGACATTCAGAGACTTGTCCCAAAGCCACTCCTGTGTTGTCTTGGCTGTGTTCTTAGGGTCGTTGTCCTGTTGGAAGGTGAACCTTCACCCCAGTCTGAGGTCCTGAGCGCTCTGGAGCAGGTTTTCATCAAGCATCTCTCTGTACTTTGCTCCGTTCATCTTTGACTCCAAGCGGGCTGTCATGTGCCATTTACTGAAGAGTGGCTTCCATCTGGCCGCTCTATCTTGAAGGCCTGATTGGTGGAGAGCTGCAGAGATGGTTGTCCTTCTGGAAGGTTCTCCCATCTCCACAGAGGAACTCTGGAGCTCTGTCAGAATGACCATTGGGTTCTTGGTCACCTCCCTGACCAAGGCCCTTCTCCCCCAACTGCTCAGTTTGGCCGGACGGCCAGCTCTAGGAAGAGTCTTGGTGGTTCCAAACTTCTTCCATTTAAGAATGATGGAGGCCACTGTGTTCTTGACCTTCATTTCACCATCTCTTGTTAGGTTCACCCCCCCTCACCCTCCTCCCGTTGTGTTGCTATGACCCTCTGCTGTTCTCACATTAGGCTGTGTGTACTTGTTGTGTTTTGCTGTGTTCCAGGGGCCTCTGTCTAACCTCCCCAGTATGGACAGCTCCTCTCTGAAAGCAGCCATGGTGAGTTAGCTACACCTAAACACTACTATATTCACATGGAAGAGGGCCAGGGAGTCGGAGGAGGAGGAGGAGGAAGAGAGGGAGGAGGAAGAGGAAGAGAGGGAGGAGGAGGAAGAGAGGGAGGAGAAAGAGAGGGAGGAGGAGGAAGAGAGGGAGGAGTAAAAGAGAGGGAGGAGGAGGAGGAGAAAGGGAGGGAGGGAGGAGGAGAGGGAGGAGAAAGAGAGGGAGGAGGAGGAAGAGAGGGAGGAGTAAAAGAGGGAGGAGGAGGAGGAGAAAGGGAGGGAGGGAGGAGGAGGAAGAGAGGGAGGAGGAAGAGAGGGAGGAGAAAGAGGGAAGAGGAGGAAGAGAGGGAGGAAGAGGAGGAAGAGAGGGAGGAGAAAGAGAGGGAGGAGAAAGAGAGGGAGGAGAAAGAGGAGGGAGGAAGAGGAGGAGGAGAGGGAGGTGGAGGAAGAGGAGGATGAGAGGGAGGAGGAGGAAGAGGAGGAGGTGGGATTAGGGAGAGGGAGGATGTGGGATTAGGGAGGGGTAGGAGGAGAGGGAGAGTAAGAGTCAAACTGGTTTTGTTTTTCTCTGTCTCAGGTGTTAATATTGGGTAAGGTGAAATTTAAAGATTCACTCTTGAGTTTGACAGTCATGGCTAAACGTTGGCGTGCTTTTGTCTCTCCCTCTTTCTCTTCCTCAGACCCAGTTTGATCGTTACCTGTCTTCTCCTGATACCATGGTGATGCCTCAACTCAACTTCCTCCTCAGTGCTGCCATCAAGTGAGTCCTCCTTCCAATCAAATGAGAGATGAGGTCATGAAAAAACATTAAAAGGTCGTCAGTTGAAGTCAGAAGTTTACATACACCTTAGCCAATTATATTTAAACTCAGTTTTTCACAATTCCTGACATTTAATCCTAGTAAAAAGTCCCTGTCTTAGGTCAGTTAGGATCACCACTTTATTTTAAGAATGTGAAATGGCTTTTTTTATGGCGGTTTTGGAGCAGTAGCTTCTTCCTTTTTGAGCAGCCTTTCAGGTTATGTCGATATAGAACTCATTTTACTGTGGATATAGATACTTTTGTACCTGTTTCCTCCAGCATCTTCACAAGGTCCTTTGCTGTTGTTCTGTGATTGATTTGCACTTTTCGCACCAAACTACGTTCATCTCTAGGAGACAGAACGCGTCTCCTTCCTGAGCGGTATGACGGCTGCGTGGTCCCATGGTGTTCATACTTGCGTACTATTGTTTGTACAGATGAACGTGGTACCTTCAGGCGTTTGGAAATTGCTCCCAAGGATGAACCAGACTTGTCGAGGTCTACAATATTTTTTCTGAGGTCTTGGCTGATTTCTTTAGATTTTCCCATGATGTCAAGCAAAGAGGCACTGAGTTTGAAGGTAGGCCTTGAAATACATCCACAGGTACACCTCCAATTAACTCAAATGATGTCAATTAGCCTATCAGAAGCTTCTAAAGCCATGACATCGTTTTCTGGAATTTTCCAAGCTGTTTAAAGGCACAGTCAACTTAGTGTATGTAAACTTCTGACCCACTGGAATTGTGATACAGTGAATTATAAGTGAAATAATCTGTCTGAAAACAACTGTTGGAGAAATTACTTGTGTCATGCACAAAGTAGATGTCCTAACCGACTTGCCAAAACTATAGTTTATTAACAAGAAATGTGTCATATGGTTTAAAAACGAGTTTTAATGACTCCAACCTAAGTGTATGTAAACTTCTGACTTCAACTGTATGTGAGCCCTCTTATAAGAATAAATGTTGATCTTTGGTTTCCAAGGCTGGTAGCCAGAATGTCTAAACTTGCTATGACTATCCCTGTGTTTTAGTTATATCTACTGCAAGGCTCTCCATGAGTTTCAGTAGCACTAACATAGGAAATAGCACAAGGAAAGGAGCCCAGTACAGCTAGCATTAAGAGTGGAGAGCCCAGTACAGCTAGCATTAAGAGTGGAGAGCCCAGTACAGCTAGCATTAAGAGTGGAGAGCCCAGTACAGCTAGCATTAAGAGTGGAGAGCCCAGTACAGCTAGCATTAAGAGTGGAGAGCCCAGTACAGCTAGCATTAAGAGTGGCGAGCCCAGTACAGCTAGCATTAAGAGTGGAGAGCCCAGTACAGCTAGCATTAAGAGTGGAGAGCCCAGTACAGCTAGCATTAAGAGTGGAGAGCCCAGTACAGCTAGCATTAAGAGTGGAGAGCCCAGTACAGCTAGCATTAAGAGTGGAGAGCCCAGTACAGCTAGCATTAAGAGTGGAGAGCCCAGTACATCTGGCATTAAGAGTGGAGAGCCCAGTACTGCTAGCATTAAGAGTGGAGAGCCCAGTACATCTGGCATTAAGAGTGGAGAGGCCAGTACTGCTAGCATTAAGAGTGGAGAGCCCAGTACATCTGGCATTAAGAGTGGAGAGGCCAGTACTGCTAGCATTAGGAGTGAAGAGGCCAGTACATCTGGCATTAAGAGTGGAGAGGCCAGTACATCTGGCATTAAGAGTGGAGAGGCCAGTACTGCTAGCATTAAGAGTGGAGAGGCCAGTACATCTGGCATTAAGAGTGGAGAGGCCAGTACAGCTAGCATTAAGAGTGGAGAGCCCAGTACAGCTAGCATTAAGAGTGGAGAGCCCAGTACAGCTAGCATTAAGAGTGGAGAGCCCAGTACATCTGGCATTAAGAGTGGAGAGGCCAGTACTGCTAGCATTAAGAGTGGAGAGCCCAGTACAGCTAGCATTAAGAGTGGAGAGGCCAGTACTGCTTGCATTAGGAGTGGAGAGCCCAGTACAGCTAGCATTAAGAGTGGAGAGCCCAGTACATCTGGCATTAAGAGTGGAGAGCCCAGTACTGCTAGCATTAAGAGTGGAGAGGCCAGTACTGCTAGCATTAAGAGTGGAGAGCCCAGTACAGCTAGCATTAAGAGTGGAGAGCCCAGTACATCTGGCATTAAGAGTGGAGAGCCCAGTACTGCTAGCATTAAGAGTGGAGAGCCCAGTACTGCTAGCATTAAGAGTGGAGAGCCCAGTACTGCTAGCATTAAGAGTGGAGAGCCCAGTACATCTGGCATTAAGAGTGGAGAGCCCAGTACTGCTAGCATTAAGAGTGGAGAGCCCAGTACTGCTAGCATTAAGAGTGGAGAGCCCAGTACTGCTAGCATTAAGAGTGGAGAGCCCAGTACTGCTAGCATTAAGAGTGGAGAGCCCAGTACTGCTAGCATTAAGAGTGGAGAGCCCAGTACTGCTAGCATTAAGAGTGGAGAGCCCAGTACATCTGGCATTAAGAGTGGAGAGCCCAGTACTGCTAGCATTAAGAGTGGAGAGCCCAGTACTGCTTGCATTAGGAGTGAAGAGGCCCGTACTGCTTGCATTAGGAGTGGAGAGGCCAGTACTGCTTGCATTAGGAGTGAAGAGGCCCTACACATGTTTGTGTTATTGTTGTTGTATAAGGAGCTTATGCTTTTAGTTGTATATGGGTCTGCTATTGGAGTGTGAGGCTGCTTTGGGTGTGTGTGTGTGTGTGTGTGTGTTTGTGTGCTGTGAGTCACATTACTGGGAAATGCAGGCAGAAGGCTTGAGGAGCAGCAGCTCTCGTGTACCTCACCCAGGTTTATAATGTTCTCTATTCATCGAAACACACACACATGACACACACACACACACACACACACACACACACACTAGTACTGATGGATTGGCAGGACACCAATAATTACCTTCTGGTCCATTACTTTCTCTCTCTCTCTGTCCTCTCTCTCTCTCTCTGTCCTCTCGCTCTCTCTCTCTCTCTCTCTCTCTCTCTCTCTCTCTCTCTCTCTCTCTCTCTCTCTCTCTCTCTCTCTCTCTCTCTCTCTCTCTCTCTGTCTCTCTCTCTGTCTCTCTGTCTCTCTATCTCTCTCTCTCTCTGTCTCTCTATCTCTCTCTGTCCTCTCTCTCTCTCTCTCTGTCCTCGCTCTCTCTCTCTCTCTCGCTCTCTCTCTCTCTCTCTCTCTGTCCTCTCTCTCTCTCTGTCCTCTCTCTCTCTCTCTGTCCTCTCTCTCTCTCTCTCTCGCTCTCTCTCTCTCTCTCTCTTTGTATCCTATCCTCTCGCTACCTGCTTTCTCTTTCCATCTCGCTATTTTTTTGCCCTTTCTCTGACCCCCCTCTCTCTCCGACCCCCACCCAACCCCCTCTCCTTACCCACACAAACAACTTACTACCATGCTAACAACACGTGATGTTCTCCCCCAGCATGACACTTGAGAAGACAACATGAACACACAGGGGTTGGTACATATACAGGATCTGCACAACTCTGATTCAGTTGTTGAATGGTTTCACACACACACACACACACACACACACACACACACACACACACATATCTGTCTCACTATACAGTTCATTCAGAAAGTATTCAGACCCCTTGAATTTTTCCACATTTTATTACGTTAGTCTTATTCTAAATTTCTGAAATGTCCCTCATCAATCTACACACACTATACCCCATGACGACAAAGCAAAAACTGTTTTTTAGACATTTTTGCTAATTTATTACAAATAAAAAAAAACTGAAATATCACATTTACATAAGTATTCAGACCCTTTACTCAGTACTTTGTTGAATCACCTTTGACAGCGATTACAGCCTTGAGTCTTCTTGGGTATGACGCTACAAGCGTGGCACACCTGTATTTGGAGAGTTTCTCCCATTCTTCTCTGCAGATCCTCTCAAGCTCTGTCAGATTGGATGGGGAGCGTCGCTGCACAGCTATTTTCAAGTCTCTCCAGAGATTTTCGATCGTGTTCAAGTCCGGGCTCTGGCTGGGCCACTCAAGGACATTCAGAGACTTGTCCCGAAGCCACTCCTACGTTGTCTTGGTTGTGTGCTTAGGGTCGTTGTCCTGTTGGAAGGTGAACCTTCCCTCCCAGTCTGAGGTCCTGAGCGATCTGGAGCAGGTTTTCATCAAGCATCTCTCTGTACTTTGCTCCGTTCATCTTTGACTCCAAGCGGGCTGTCATGTGCCATTTACTGAAGAGTGGCTTCCATCTGGCCGCTCTATCTTGAAGGCCTGATTGGTGGAGAGCTGCAGAGATGGTTGTCCTTCTGGAAGGTTCTCCCATCTCCACAGAGGAACTCTGGAGCTCTGTCAGAATGACCATTGGGTTCTTGGTCACCTCCCTGACCAAGGCCCTTCTCCCCCAACTGCTCAGTTTGGCTGGGCGGCCAGCTCTAGGAAGAGTCTTGGTGGTTCCAAACTTCTTCCATTTAAGAATGATGGAGGCCACTGTGTTCTTGGGGACCTTCAATGCTGTATAAATGTTTTGGTACCCTTCCCCAGATCTCTGCCTCGACACAATCCTGTCTCGGAGCTCTACGGACAATTCCTTCGACCTCATGGCTTGGTTTTTGCTCTGACGTACACTGTCAACTGTGGGACCTTATATAGACAGGTGTGTACCTTTCCAAAATCATGTCCAATCAAATGAATTTACCACAGGTGGACTCCAATCAAGTTGTAGAAAATCTCAAGGATGATCAATGGAAACAGGATGCACCTGAGCTCAATTTCGAGTCTGATATCAAACGGTCTGAATACTTATGTAAATAAGGTATTTCTTTCTTTAAAATGTTTTATTATTTAAAAAACGTGTTTTCTCTTTGTCATTTTGGGTATTGTTTGAAGATGTATTTATTTTTTAATTTAATGCATTTTTTAATAAGGCTGTAACGTAACAAAATGTAGAAAAAGTCAAGGGGTTTGAATACTTAGCGAATGCAGTGTACTTGTGAGGACTTTTTGGGGACCAACAATTGATTCCCATTCAAAATCCTTTTTTCTCGAACCCTAACCCCTAAACCTAACTCCTAAACCTATCTCCTAACTCCTAAACCTATCTCCTAACCCCTAACCCTTACCCCTAAACCTTACCCTAACCCCTAAACCTATCTCCTAACCCCTAACCCTTACCCCTAAACCTATCTCCTAACCCCTAATCCCTAAACCTATCTCCTAACCCCTAACCCTTACCCCTAAACCTATCTCCTAACCCCTAATCCCTAAACCTATCTCCTAACCCCTAACCCTTACCCCTAAACCTATCTCCTAATCCCTAAACCTATCTCCTAACCCCTAATCCCTAAACCTATCTCCTAACCCCTAACTCCTAACTCCTAACCCCTAACCCCTAACTCCTAACCCCTAACTCCTAACCCCTAACCCCTAACTCCTAACCCCTAACCCTTACCCCTAAACCTATCTCCTAACCCTTACCCCTAAACCTATCTCCTAATCCCTAAACCTATCTCCTAACCCCTAATCCCTAAACCTATCTCCTAACCCCTATCTCCTAACCCCTATCTCCTAACCCCTATCTCCTAACCCCTAACTCCTAACCCCTAACCCCTAACTCCTAACCCCTAACTCCTAACTCCTAACCCCTTCCTCCTAACCCCTAACTCCTAACCCCTTCCTCCTAACCCCTAACTCCTAACTCCTAACCCCTATCTCCTAACCCCTATCTCCTAACCCCTAACTCCTAATCCCTAACTCCTAACCCCTAACCCCTAACTCCTAACCCCTAACTCCTAACCCCTAACTTCTAACCCCTAACTCCTAACCCCTAACCCCTAACTCCTAACCCCTAACCCCTAACTCCTAACTCCTAACCCCTAACTCCTAACTCCTAACCCCTAACTCCTAACCCTGAACCCAAACTCTACAACCTCTCTAATAACATTTTTACAAGTAAGGACCGGGCAAAATGTTCTCACTTCTCTGAATCTTAGTTTACTATTCTTGTGAGGACTTTGGTACAACGTGTGTGTATACTCACACACACACACACACACACACACACACACACACACACACACACACACACACACACACACACGCACACACACACACACACACACGCACTATTGAATGGTTGTAGAGGCTGAGTTGAGAGGTGAATCAAAGGGGTAGATACGTCATGCACATTATTCTTATTATTTTGAAGGGCACTGATGGACAAATTAAATATAATTGAGGAATTCGTTGTATTATAATATACAATTATTTTGGAGGGTTTCAGTTTGAATGGGCATTTCAGTTCCTAGAGTCCCCCCCTCTCTCATATCATCATCTAGTACTGTTCATCAGCCTTCTGAAGCCCAACTCCCCTCTCTGTCTCTCTCTCTCTCTCTCTCTCTCTCTCTGTGTCTCTGTCTCTCTCTCTCTCTCTCTCTCTCTCTCTCTCTCTCTCTCTCTCTCTCTCTCTCTCTCTCGGTCTGTCTCTCTCGGTCTGTCTCTCTCTCTGTCTCTCTCTCTGTCTCTCTCTGTCTCTGTCTGTCTCTCTGTCTGTCTGTCTGTCTGTCTGTCTGTCTGTCTCTCTGTCTGTCTGTCTGTCTGTCTGTCTGTCTGTCTGTCTGTCTGTCTGTCTGTCTGTCTGTCTGTCTCTCTCCTGTCTCTCTCCTGTCTGTCTGTCTGTCTGTCTGTCTGTCTTTCTCTTTCTCGCCCTCTCTCCATCATCCTTCTTTCTCTATCTATCCTTCTCCCTCTATTTCTCTATCTGTTTCTCTCCCTCTCACTATCTCTCTCTTTATCTCTCTCTGTGTATACAAATGTATTTACAGTGCATTCGAAAAGTATTCAGACCCCTCGACTTTTTCCATGTTACAGCCTTATTCTAAAATTGATTCAATTACACACAATACCCCATAATGACAAAGCAAAAACAGGTTTTTAGAAAATGTTTGCAAATGTCTTAAAATGTAAAAAACATAAATGGCTTATTCAGACACTTTGTTATGAGACTCGAAATGGAGGTCAGGTGCATCCCGTTTCCATTGATCATCCTTGAGATGTTTCTACAACTTGATTGGAGTCCACCTGTGGCAAATTCAATTCATTAGACATCATTTGGAAAGGCACACACCTGTCTATATAAGGTCCCACAGTTGACAGTGCCAGTCAGAGTAAAAGCCAAGCCATGTGGTCGAAGGAATTGTCTCTGGAGCTTTATACAGCATTGAAGGTCCCCAAGAACACAGTGGCCTCCATCATTCTGAAATGGAAGAAGTTTAGACCTTAACAGGACAAGGACCTTCGGGACAAGTCTATGAATGTCCTTGAGTGGACCAGGCAGAGCCCGGACTTGAACCCGATCGAACATCTCTGGAGAGACTTGAAAATAGCTGTGCAGCGACGCTCCCCATCCAACCTGACAGAGCTTGAGAGGATCTGCAGAGAAGAATGAGAGAAACTCCCCAAATACAGGTGTGCCAAGCTTGTAGCGTCATACCCAAGAAGACTCGATGCTGTAATCGCTACCTAAGGTGCTTAAACAAAGTACTGAGTAAACGGTCTGAATACTTATGGAAATGTGATATTTCATTTTTTTTGCTAAAATGTCTAAAAACCTGTTTTTACTTTGTCATTATGGGGTATTGTGCGAAGATTGATGAAAAACATTGTAATCCATTTTAGAATAAGGCTGTAATGTAACAAAATGTGGAAAAAGTCAAGGGGTCTGAATACTTTCTGAATGCACTGTATATATACTACCAGTCAAAAGTTTAGACACCTACTCATACAAGGGTATGTCTTTATTTGTACTATTTTCTACATTGTGGAATAATAGTGAAGAAGTCAAAACTATTATATAACACATATGGAATCATGTAGTAACCAAAAAAGTGTGAAACAAATCCAAATATATTTCAAAGTATGCCTTGATGACAGCTTTGCACACTCTTGGAATTCTCTCAACCAGCTTCACCTGGAATGCTTTTCCAACACTCTTGAAGGAGTTCCCCACATATGCTGAGCACGTGTTGGCTGCTTTTCCTTCATTCTGCGGTCCAACTCATCCCAAACCATCTCAATTGGGTTGAGGTCGGGTGACTGTGGAGGCCAGGTCATCTGATGCAGCACTCCATCACTCTCCTTCTTGGTCAAATAGCCCTTACACAGCCTGGAGGTGTGTTGGGTCATTGTTCTGTTGAAAAACAAATGATAGTCCCACTAAGGCCAAACCAGATGGGATGGCGTATCGCTGCAGAATGCTGTGGTAGCCATGCTGGTTAAGTGTGCCTTGAATTCTAAATAAATCACAGACTGTGTCACCAGCAAAGCACCCCCACACCATCACACCTCCTCCTCCATGCTTCACAGTGGGAACCACACATGTGGATATCATCTGTTCACCTACTCTGAGTCTCACAAAGACATGGCGGTTGGAACCAAAAATCTCAAATTTGGACTCATCTGACCAAAGTACAGATTTCTACCTGTCTAATGTCCAAGTCTCTTCTTATTATTCGTGTCCTTTAGTAGTGTTTTCTTTGCAGCAATTCGACCATGAAGGCCTGATTCACACAGTTTCCTCTGAACAGTTGATGTTGAGATGTGTCTGTTACGTGAACTCTCTGAAGCATGTATTTAGGCAGCCATTTCTGAGGCTGGAAACTCTAATGAACTTATCCTCTGCAGCGGAGGTAACTCTGGGTCTTCCTTTCCTGTGGCGGTCCTCATGAGAGCCAGTTTCATCATAGCGCTTTATGATTTTTGCGACTGCGCTTGAAGAAACTTTCCAAATTGAAATGTTTCATATTGACTGACCTTCATGTCTTAAGGTAATGATGGACTGTCGTTTCTCTTTGCTTATTTGAGCTGTTCTTGCCATAATATGGACTTGGTCTTTTACCAAATAGGGCTATCTTCTGTATACCACCCCTACCTTGTCACAACACAACTGATTGGCTCAAATGCATTAAGGGGGAAAGAAATTCCACAATTTAACTTTTAACAGGGCACACCTGTTAATTGAAATGCGTTCCAGGTGATTACCTCATGAAACTGGTTGAGAGAATGTGAAGTGTGTGCAAAACTGTCATCATGGCAAAGGGTGGCTACTTTGAGGAATCTAAAATATATTTAATTTGTTTGGCACTTTTTTGGTTACTACCTGATTCCATATGTGTTATTTCATAGTTTTGATGTCGAAAATAGTAAAATGAAAGAAAAACCCTTGAATGAGTAGGTGTGTCCAAACCTTTGACTAGTACTGTGTAAACATTTTCCTTAAGGTATACTTTTTTAGAGATTACTAATGGGGTGGCTATTTGAATCTCAAGTATAAAATATATTTGCATATGTTTAACTCTTTCTTTAGGTACTACCTGATTCCATATGTGTTATTTCATAGTTTTGATGTCTTCAACTATTATTCTACAATGTAGAAAATAGTACAAATTAATAATAACCCTTGAATGAGTAGATGTGGCCAAACTTTTGACTGATACTGTATATATCTATCCTTCTCGCTATCCTTCTCTCTCTCGCTATCCTTCTTTCTATCTATCTCTCTATTTTCTCACCCTCTCCCAATCTCTCTCTCTTTCTCCCTCTTTCTCTTACCCCTCTCTCTCTCTCTTTCCCCTCTCTCTATCCTTCTCTCTCTCGCTATCCTTCTCTCTCTCTCTATCCTTCTCTCTCTCGCTATCCTTCTCTATATCCTTCTCTCTCTCGCTATCCTTCTCTCTATCCTTCTCTCTAGCCTTCTCTCTCTCTCGCTATCCTTCTCTCTATCATTCTCTCTCTCGCTATCCTTCTCTATATCCTTCTCTCTCTCGCTATCCTTCTCTATATCCTTCTCTCTCTCGCTATCCTTCTCTATATCCTTCTCTCTTGCTATCCTTCTCGCTATCCTTCTCTCTCTCTCTCTCTCTCTCGGTCTCTCTTTCTCGGTCTCTCTCTCTCTCTCTCTCTCTCTCTCTCTCTCTCTCTCTCTCTCTCTCTCTCTCTCTCTCTCTCTCTCTCTCTGATATTCTATGTGAGAGGAACCCAGCTAGAACACCAGTAGATGTCAGTGTGCACCACTGATGATTCTCTGCTCTGGTTGTTATCATCTCTGAACGGGGGTCACAGTCAAATCATCCAGCTATAGTGGATTCTCCAGAAGAGCAGGAAATAGAGTGGAACCTCTCATGGTTGGCTGTTCCAGCTGAATGATTACAGTAGCTCCTAATGCTGTGTCCGTACCACTGAGCCCTTCCTATTGTCTCAGAGGGAGATGAGATGGCCAAATTATGACTTACTAGGATCTCAGAGGGAGATGAGACGGCCAAATTATGACTTACTAGGATCTCAGAGGGAGATGAGACGGCCAAATTATGACTTACTAGGATCTCAGAGGGAGATGAGACGGCCAAATTATGACTTACTAGGATCTCAGAGGGAGATGAGACGGCCAAATTATGACTTACTAGGATCTCAGAGGGAGATGAGACGGCCAAATTATGACTTACTAGGATCTCAGAGGGAGATGAGATGGCCAAATTATGACTTACTAGGATCTCAGAGGGAGATGAGACGGCCAAATTATGACTTACTAGGATCTCAGAGGGAGATGAGACGGCCAAATTATGACTTACTAGGATCTCAGAGGGAGATGAGACGGCCAAATTATGACTTACTAGGATCTCAGAGGGAGATGAGACGGCCAAATTATGACTTACTAGGATCTCAGAGGGAGATGAGACGGCCAAATTATGACTTACTAGGATCTCAGAGGGAGATGAGACGGCCAAATTATGACTTACTAGGATCTCAGAGGAGATGAGACGGCCAAATTATGACTTACTAGGATCTCAGAGGGAGATGAGACGGCCAAATTATGACTTACTAGGATCTCAGAGGGAGATGAGACGGCCAAATTATGACTTACTAGGATCTCAGAGGGAGATGAGACGGCCAAATTATGACTTACTAGGATCTCAGAGGGAGATGATGGTGAAAATATAGCACTCTTCTAAAAATATGAAAAATATATAAGATGTGATTGTTCCTGGTTGGTTTTTTAGGCCAATAAATGTATTGTATTCACAGCTTAAGAGAATGCACCTACATTCAAGAGTGGACAGACACACACACACCTTACACATGTTTTACCTTCTCATGCATTAGGAATGCCCCCCACTAACGAATGTTCCCCCCAGTAACAGATCTATGCCCCCCCCCCCCAGTAACTGATCTATGCCCCCCCCCTCATTAACTGATCAATGTCCCCCCCCAGTAACTGATCTATGTCCCCCCCCCCCAGTAACTGATCTCTGTCGTCCCCCCCCAGTAACTGATCTATGTCCCCCCCAGTAACTGATCAATGTCCCCCCCAGTAACTGATCTATGCCCCCCCCCCCAGTAACTGATCTATGTCCCCCCCCCCAGTATCTGATCTATGTCCCCCCCCTCATTAACTGATCAATGCCCCCCCCCCCCCAGTAACTGATCTATGTTGTGCCCCCCCCCCCCCCCCCCCAGTAACTGATCTATGTCCCCCCCCTCATTAACTGATCTATGTCCCCCCCAGTAACTGATCTATGGCCCCCCCCCTCAGTAACTGATCTATGCCCCCCCCCCAGTAACTGATCTATGTCCCCCCCTCATTAACTGATCTATGTCCCCCCCCCAGTAACTGATCTATGTCCCCCCCCCCCCCCAGTAACTGATCAATGTCCCCCCCAGTAACTGATCAATGCCCCCTCCCAGTAACTGATCTATGTCCCCCCCCAGTAACTGATCAATGTCCCCCCCCCAGTAACTGATCTATGTCCCCCCCAGTAACTGATCTATGTCCCCCCCCCCCCAGTAACTGATCTATGTCCCCCCCCCCCCAGTAACTGATCTATGTCCCCCCCCCCCAGTAACTGATCTATGTCGTCCGTCCCCCCCCCCCCTCAGTAACTGATCTATGTCCCCCCTATTACAGAGACCAGATCTTCAACCAGTCGACAGAGCTGGTGTGCAGGGCGTATGGAGAGGTGTACACAGCCGTGACCAGCCCAGCCAACAGCTACAAGGAACCAGACAACCTGGTACCACGGTCTCCTCAGCAGGTCCAGGCTCTGCTGTCCTAACACACCTGGTCTAACCAGAGTTCACCTGGTCTCACCTAGGCTCTACATGTCTCTCTGGACCACCTGAAGCCACGCACACAGCGGTGAAGGAAGAAAGCCCAATGGCTTTGTGAAGTGGACCGTTATATGAAATTATTGTTTGTTAAGTTACAACCTGTATATGTAAATATAACTGGGAATAAATGAGGTTTAACAGGAAGTCTTTGGTCTATTTTTTAAATTACAAAGAGTCAACAACAATGGACTTGCTTTGGAGAGTGACACAAACCAGCTGAAACTAGAGCAGACAGAGAGGTGTGTTTTGGACTCTTGGTCTACTGATTGTTTCGTCCTCTCGTTCCCGTATCGCGGCATGAATCACAGTGTCTTGTCAGGAGAGAGAACAGCTCGCACTCTGAAAAAAACATTTAAGGTCCTGCTCCACGTGAATGGAGATTCCCAGCAGCTCAGAGAAACTCTTACTGCTTTGACTCGCTCTCTCTTTGCTCTCTCTCTTTCTCTCCCTCTCTCTCTCTCTCTCTCTCTCTCCCTCTCTTTCTCTCCCTCTCTTTCTCTCTCCCTCTTTCTTTTTCCCTCTCTTTCTCTCTCCCTCTCTCTTTGCTCCATCTCTTTCTCTCCATCTATTTCTCTCACACTTTCTCTCTCACTCTTTCTTTTTCCCTCTCTTTCTCTCCCTCTCTCTTTGCTCCCTCTCTTTCTCTCCCTCTCTTTCTCTCTCACTCTTTCTTTTTCCCTCTCTTTCTCTCCCTCTCTTTCTGTCTCTCTCTTTCTATCTCTCTCTCTGTCTCTCTCTTTCTCTCCCTCTCTTTCTCTCCCTCTTTCTTTTTCCCTCTCTTTCTCTCTCCCTCTCTCTCTCTCTCTTTCTCTCCCTCTCTTTCTCTCTCCCTCTTTCTTTTTCCCTCTCTTTCTCTCTCCCTCTCTCTTTGCTCCCTCTCTTTCTCTCTCACTCTTTCTTTTTCCCTCTCTTTCTATTTCTCTCACTCTTTCTCTCTCCCTCTCTCTTTGCTCCCTCTCTTTCTCTCCCTCTCTTTCTCTCCCTCTCTTTCTCTCTCCCTCTTTCTTTTTCCCTCTCTTTCTCTCTCCCTCTCTCTTTGCTCTCTCTCTTTCTCTCCCTCTCTCTTTGCTCCATCTCTTTCTCTCCATCTATTTCTCTCATACTTTCTCTCTCACTCTTTCTTTTTCCCTCTCTTTCTCTCCCTCTCTCTTTGCTCCCTCTCTTTCTCTCCCTCTCTTTCTCTCTCACTCTTTCTTTTTCCCTCTCTTTCTCTCTCCCTCTTTCTTTCTCTCCCTCTCTCTTCGCTCCGGTCTCTAATCAGAAACAGATCTGTCTTTCTTCTCATTAAAACTTTGTTTCTGTATTAAAATACACTCCCATGTGCTTCAGATGCTTGTGTGCGGGCTCTTTTTCTCTCTCTCTCCTTCAGAAAGAGATGGTTCAATGTTGCGTCCGTCGCCTCGTTGAGACTAAGGGCCAATCTGGGACAGGCTGAGTGCATTCTACAAGACAATGGAGCTTTCATGTATCTCACGGCCCGATTTTGTGTGTTTGTGTGTGTGTGTGTGTGTGTGTGTGTGTGTGTGTGTGCGCGTGTGTGTGTGTGTGTGTGCGTGCGCCTGTCTGTGTGTCAGCAGTCACACCATCATTTAATTGCAGTGAAAATGCCTGCCAGGCTCAATTTGACAGCTATATTTAGGTTGAGAAGTAGAAGAGATGATGTTGATATGATATTGCATGTGACTATTAATAGTCAGTCTCAGCACGTTAAGAAAACAGCTTCTCAATACTGTAGTGTTTCAGAGTTAAGAGGCTGCCTGAAGTATTGGAAGGGAAGGAAGAGAAGGGAAGGGGTTGTTCTATGAGACTGGCTGTTGGACGTATTGACGTGGTTACTGCTTGCGTCAGTTACCTACTGTGGGAATAGAGTTCCATGTAGTCATGGCTCTATGTAGCACTGTGAGCCTCCCATAGTCTGTTCTGGACTTGGGGACTGTGAAGAGACCTCTGGTGGCATGTCTTGTGGGGTATGCGTTGGTGTCCGAGCTGTGTGCCAGTAGTTTAGACAGACAGCTCGGTGTATTCAACATGTCAATACTTCTCATAAATAAAAGCAGTGATGAAGTCAATCTCTCGTCCACTTTGAGCCAGGAGAGATTGACACGCATATTATTAATGTTAGCTGTCTGTGTTCATCCAAGGGCCAGACGTGCTGCCCTGTTCTTTTCTGTGGCACCTGACCACATGACTGAGCAGTAGTCCAGGTGGAACAAAACTAGGGCCTGTAGGACCTGCCTTGTTGATAGTGTTGTTAAGAAGGTAGAAACTAGGGCCTGTAGTACCTGCCTTGTTGATAGTGTTGTTAAGAAGGCAGAGACTAGGGCCTGTAGGACCTGCCTTGTTGATAGTGTTGTTAAGAAGGTAGAAACTAGGGCCTGTAGGACCTGCCTTGTTGATAGTGTTGTTAAGAAGGTAGAAACTAGAGCCTGTAGGACCTGCCTTGTTGATAGTGTTGTTAAGAAGGTAGAAACTAGGGCCTGTAGGACCTGCCTTGTTGATAGTGTTGTTAAGAAGGTAGAGACTAGGGCCTGTAGGACCTGCCTTGTTGATAGTGTTGTTAAGAAGGTAGAGACTAGGGCCTGTAGGACCTGCCTTGTTGATAGTGTTGTTAAGAAGGTAGAGACTAGGGCCTGTAGGACCTGCCTTGTTGATAGTGTTGTTAAGAAGGTAGAGACTAGGGCCTGTAGGACCTGCCTTGTTGTTAAGAAGGTAGAAACTAGGGCCTGTAGGACCTGCCTTGTTGATAGTGTTGTTAAGAAGGTAGAAACTAGGGCCTGTAGGACCTGCCTTGTTGATAGTGTTGTTAAGAAGGTAGAAACTAGGGCCTGTAGGACCTGCCTTGGTGATAGTGTTGTTAACCTCTTAGTGAATAGGGGGCGCTGTTTTCACTTTGGGAAAAAATCGTGCCCAAATTAAACGGCCTCGTAATCTGTTCTAGATCATACGATATGCATATTATTATTACTATTGGATAGAACACACTCTGAAGTTTCTAAAACTGTTTGAATTATATCTGTGAGTAAAACAGAACTCATTTGGCAGCAAACTTCCAAACAGGAAGTGAAAATTCTGAAAATGGGGCTCTGTGTAAGGCCTTGCCTATTCAATTGCCTTTTATTTATGGATCCGTATGCACTTCATACGCCTTCCACTAGAAGTCAACAGGCAGTAGAATGTTGAATGGGTTGTCTAGCTTGATGTGAGACCGAATGAGAGCTTTTGGAGTGACAGGTCCACCCTATTGGCAGTATTCAGCTGCGCACCAGGGAACACGACATTGTTCTCTGCAATACGAAATGCGCCGTCTTCGACGTTATTGGATACATATGAGAAAAACATCATAACGATGGATTTTCAACTGAGTTTGACCAGTTTATTCTACGTTTATTGTGACTTTTGGGATTTTTCGTTACATGCGCCAAGAGTTGATAGACACGTGAGCTCCACAATGCTAGCCAAAGTTGCTAATTCGACAGAAGAAATGGACATTCTTAAACAAAACACCGATTTATTGTGGAGATAGGACTCCTTGCACTACATTCTGATGGAAGATCATCAAAGGTAAGAGCATATTTATGATGTTATTTTGTATTTTTGTGGTATATGTTGGCTCCAACATGGCGGAGAATTGCTGGGCGCTGTCTCAGAATATTGCATGCTGTACTTTGTACTAAAGTCATTTTTTAAAATCTAACACAGCGGTTGCATTAAGAACCAGTGTATCTTTCATTTGCTGTACAACATGTATTTTTTAGTAAAGCTTATGATGAGTTTTTTGGTTAGATTACGTGACTGTCCAAAATTTCTCCGGACAATTTGGTGCATTATGGCGCCGTATTCACAATGTAAAACCAGGATTTGTAGCTATAAATATGCACATTTTTGAACAAAACATAAATGTATTGTATAACATGATGTTATAAGACTGTCATCTGATGAAGTTGTTCAAAGGTTAGTGATTAATTTTATCTCTATTTGTGGGTTTTGTGAAAGCTATGTTGGCGGTGAAAACATGGCGTTGTGTGTTTGGCTATTGTGGTGAGCTAACATAAATATATATTGTGTTTTCGCTGTAAAACATTTTAAAAATCGGACATGTTGGCTGGATTCACAAGATGTTTAGCTTTCATTTGCTGTATTGGACTTGTTAATGTGTGGAAGTTAAATATTTCTAAAAAATATTTTTGAATGTTGTGGGTGTTCCGCTAGCGGAACCCCGGGGCGAGAAAGTTTAAACAACGTCTTCCGTGGTGCCCCAAATTCCTAATGAGTTAATTGTTACACGATTAATTTAATTGAGTAACAATTAAACATAGTTGATTCAATACGTAAGTAATCAGATTAATGAAAGTCAACGTGACGACAACCTATCGATGCTACATTGAACTGGGTGAATGGAATATGAATTACAGTCATCCAATATGCTGTAATAGAAATAAGGCCATGTGCTCATGCAACGTGTCCTCCCTCATCTTAAACGGCACCAACCGCCACTGATCTGTCTGAGGTATGTCTCCTGCTTCCAGTTAATTAACTCTTCACATCTCAGTCGGACAGGATGAAGAATCTATTAAATGGAGACTTGAGACACTTTGGATCTGGGACTGTCTATTCTGTGCTGCTGGGTAATCTGATTGCATCCCAGTCCCAGGATAGATAGTGTGGCTGCTGGGTCTGGATCTGGGCAGGACCTGTACTCACCTCTCCAGTCCTGGGTCCCAGAATTACCCCCCTCTCTAACTCCCTCCCTGTCTCCCTGCTGTATCTCCTTGTCTCCCTGCTGTATCTCCCTGCTATGTCTCACTGTCTCCCTGCTGTATCTCCCTGTCTCCCTGCTGTATCTCCCTGTCTCCCTGCTGTGTCTCCCTGCTGTGTCTTCAATACTCCCTGCTGTGTCTCCCTGCTGTATCTCCCTGTCTCCCTGCTGTATCTCCCTATCTCCCTGCTGTATCTCCCTGTCTCCCTGCTGTATCTCCCTGTCTCCCTGCTGTGTCTCCCTGTCTCCCTGCTGTGTCTCTGTGTCTCCCTGCTGTGTCTCCCTACTGTGTCTCCCTGCTGTGTCTCCATGTCTCCCTGCTGTGTCTCCATGTCTCCCTGCTGTGTCTCCATGTCTCCCTGCTGTGTCTCCATGTCTCCCTGCTGTGACTCCATGACTCCCTCCTGTATCTCCCTGCTGTGTCTCCATGTCTCCCTGCTGTGTCTCCATGTCTCCCTCCTGTATCTCCCTGCTGTGTCTCGATGTTTCCCTCCTGTATCTCCCTGCTGTGTCTCCATGTCTCCCTACTGTATCGCCCTGTCTCCCTGCTGTGTCTCCATGTCTCCCTGCTGTGTCTCCATGTCTCCCTCCTGTATCTCCCTGCTGTGTCTCCATGTCTCCCTCCTGTGTCTCCCTGCTGTGTCTCCATGTCTCCCTCCTGTATCTCCCTGCTGTGTCTCCATGTCTCCCTACTGTATCGCCCTGTCTCCCTGCTGTGTCTCCCTGCTGTGTTCCCCTGTCTCCTTGCTGTATCTCCCTGATGTTTCTCCCTGCTGTGTCTCCATGTCTCCCTACTGTGTCTCCCTGCTGTGACTCCCTGTCTCCCTGCTGTGACTCCCTGTCTCCCTGCTGTATCTCCCTGCTGTGTCTCCCTGCTGTGTCTCCATGTATCTTGCTGTATCTCCCTGTCTCCCTGCTGTGTCTCCCTGTCTCCCTGCTGTGTCTCCCTGCTGTGTCTCCATGTATCTTGCTGTATCTCCCTGTCTCCCTGCTGTATCTCCTTGTCTCCCTGCTGTGACTCCCTGTCTCCCTGCTGTATCTCCCTGCTGTGTCTCCCTGTCTCCCTGCTGTGTCTCCATGTATCTTGCTGTATCTCCCTGTCTCCCTGCTGTATCCCACTGTCTCCCTGCTGTATCTCACTGTCTCCCTGCTGTTTCTCCCTGATGTTTCTCCCTGCTGTGTCTCCATGTCTCCCTACTGTGTCTCCCTGCTGTGACTCCCTGTCTCCCTGCTGTGACTCCCTGTCTCCCTGCTGTATCTCCCTGCTGTGTCTCCCTGCTGTGTCTCCATGTATCTTGCTGTATCTCCCTGTCTCCCTGCTGTATCCCACTGTCTCCCTGCTGTATCTCACTGTCTCCCTGCTGTGTCTCCCTGTCTCCCTTCTGTGTCTCCCTGCTCTGTCTCTATGTCTCTCTGCTGTGTCTCCATGTCTCCCTGCTGTGTCTCCCTGTCTCCCTGCTGTATCTCCTTGTCTCCCTGCTGTATCTCCCTGTCTCCCTGCTGTGTCTCTCTACTGTGTCTCCATGTCTCCCTGCTGTATCTCCCTGTCTCCCCCTACTGTGTCTCCCTGCTGTATCTCCCTGTCTCCCCCTACTGTGTCTCCCTGCTGTATCTCCCTTTCTCCCCCTACTGTGTCTCCGTGTCTCCCTGATGTGTCTCCCTGCTGTGCCTCCTTGCTGTGTCTCCCTGCTGTATCGCCCTGTCTCCCTGCTGTGTCTCCCTGTTGTGTGTCTCCCTGTTGTGACTCCCTGTCTCCCTGCTGTATCTCCCTATCTCCCTGCTGTATCTCCCTGTCTCCCTGCTGTATCTCCCTGCTCTGGCTCCTTCCTTGTCTCCCTGCTGTATCTCCCTATCTCCCTGCTGTATCTCCCTGTCTCCCTGCTGTATCTCCCTGTCTCCCTGCTGTGTCTCCCTGCTGTGTCTCCCTGTCTCCCTGCTGTGTCTCTGTGTCTCCCTGCTGTGTCTCCCTACTGTGTCTCCCTGCTGTGTCTCCATGTCTCCCTGCTGTGTCTCCATGTCTCCCTGCTGTGACTCCATGACTCCCTCCTGTATCTCCCTGCTGTGTCTCCATGTCTCCCTGCTGTGTCTCCATGTCTCCCTCCTGTATCTCCCTGCTGTGTCTCCATGTCTCCCTCCTGTATCTCCCTGCTGTGTCTCCATGTCTCCCTACTGTATCGCCCTGTCTCCCTGCTGTGTCTTCTCCTTGCTGTATCTCCCTGATGTTTCTCCCTGCTGTGTCTCCATGTCTCCCTACTGTGTCTCCCTGCTGTGACTCCCTGTCTCCCTGCTGTGACTCCCTGTCTCCCTGCTGTATCTCCCTGCTGTGTCTCCCTGTCTCCCTGCTGTGTCTCCATGTATCTTGCTGTATCTCCCTGTCTCCCTGCTGTGTCTCCCTGTCTCCCTGCTGTGTCTCCCTGCTGTGTCTCCATGTATCTTGCTGTATCTCCCTGTCTCCCTGCTGTATCTCCTTGTCTCCCTGCTGTGACTCCCTGTCTCCCTGCTGTATCTCCCTGCTGTGTCTCCCTGTCTCCCTGCTGTGTCTCCATGTATCTTGCTGTATCTCCCTGTCTCCCTGCTGTATCCCACTGTCTCCCTGCTGTATCTCACTGTCTCCCTGCTGTTTCTCCCTGATGTTTCTCCCTGCTGTGTCTCCATGTCTCCCTACTGTGTCTCCCTGCTGTGACTCCCTGTCTCCCTGCTGTGACTCCCTGTCTCCCTGCTGTATCTCCCTGCTGTGTCTCCCTGCTGTGTCTCCATGTATCTTGCTGTATCTCCCTGTCTCCCTGCTGTATCCCACTGTCTCCCTGCTGTATCTCACTGTCTCCCTGCTGTGTCTCCCTGTCTCCCTTCTGTGTCTCCCTGCTCTGTCTCTATGTCTCTCTGCTGTGTCTCCATGTCTCCCTGCTGTGTCTCCCTGTCTCCCTGCTGTATCTCCTTGTCTCCCTGCTGTATCTCCCTGTCTCCCTGCTGTGTCTCTCTACTGTGTCTCCATGTCTCCCTGCTGTATCTCCCTGTCTCCCCCTACTGTGTCTCCCTGCTGTATCTCCCTGTCTCCCCCTACTGTGTCTCCCTGCTGTATCTCCCTTTCTCCCCCTACTGTGTCTCCGTGTCTCCCTGATGTGTCTCCCTGCTGTGCCTCCTTGCTGTGTCTCCCTGCTGTATCGCCCTGTCTCCCTGCTGTGTCTCCCTGTTGTGTGTCTCCCTGTTGTGACTCCCTGTCTCCCTGCTGTATCTCCCTATCTCCCTGCTGTATCTCCCTGTCTCCCTGCTGTATCTCCCTGCTCTGGCTCCTTCCTTGTCTCCCTGCTGTATCTCCTTGTCTCCCTGCTGTATCTCCCTGTCTCCCTGCTGTGTCTCCTTGTCTCCCTGCTGTATCTCCCTGTCTCCCTGCTGTGTCTCCCTGCTGTGACTCCTTCCTTGTCTCCCTGCTGTATCTCCCTGCTCTGGCTCCTTCCTTGTCTCCCTGCTGTATCTCCTTGTCTCCCTGCTGTATCTCCTTGTCTCCCTGCTGTATCTCCTTGTCTCCCTGCTGTATCTCCCTGGCTCCCTGCTGTGTCTCCCTGCTGTGTCTCCCTGCTGTGTCTCCCTGCTGTATATCCTTGTCTCCCTGCTGTGACTCCCTGCTGTGACTCCCTGCTGTGTCTCCTTGTCTCCCTGCTGTGTCTCCTTGTCTCCCTGCTGTGGCTCCCTGTTTCCCTGCTGTGACTCCCTGTTGTGTCTCCCTGCTGTATTTCCCTGTCTCCCTGCTGTATCGCATTGTCTCCCTGCTGTATCTCCCAGCTGTGTCTCCCTGCTGTATCTCCCTGCTGTGTCTCCCTGCTGTGTCTCCCTGCTGTGTCTCCCTATCTCCCTGCTGTGTCTCCGTGTCTCCCTGCTGTATCTCCCTGTCTCCCTGCTGTATCTCCTTGTCTCCCTGCTGTATCTCCATGTCTCCCTGCTGTATCTCCTTGTCTCCCTGCTGTATCTCCTTGTCTCCCTGCTGTATCTCCATGTCTCCCTGCTGTATCTCCTTGTCTCCCTGCTGTATCTCCCTGCTGTATCTCCTTGTCTCCCTGCTGTATCTCCATGTCTCCCTGCTGTATCTCCTTGTCTCCCTGCTGTATCTCCCTGCTGTATCTCCTTGTCTCCCTGCTGTATCTCCATGTCTCCCTGCTGTATCTCCTTGTCTCCCTGCTGTATCTCCCTGCTGTATCTCCTTGTCTCCCTGCTTTATCTCCATGTCTCCCTGCTGTATCTCCCTGCTGTATCTCCTTGTCTCCCTGCTGTCTCCCTGCTGTGTCTCTCTGCTGTATCTCCCTGTCTCCCTGCTGTGTCTCCTGCTGCATCTCCCTGGTGTATCTCCCTACTGTGTCTCCCTGCTGTATCTCCCTGTCTCCCTGCTGTATCTTGCTGTCTCCTTGTCTCCCTGCTGTGTATCCTTGTCTTTCTGCTGTGTATCCCTGCTGTGTCTCTCCCTGTCTCCCTGCTGTGTTTCCTTCCCTGTCTCCCTGCTGTGTCTCCCTGCTGTATCTCCATGTCTCCCTGCTGTGTCTCCCTGCTCTGTCTCCCTGCTGTGTATCCCTGCTGTGTCTCCCTGCTGTGTCTCCCTCCCTGTCTCCCTGCTGTGTCTCCCTGCTGTGTATCCCTGCTGTGTCTCCCTCCCTCCCTCCCTGCTGTGTCTCCTTCCCTGTCTCCCTGCTGTGTCTCCTTCCCTGTCTCCCTGCTGTGTCTCCCTCCCTGTCTCCCTGCTGTGTTTCTCTCTGTGTCTCCCTCTCTCCCTGCTGTCTCCCTCCCTGTCTCTTTTCTGTATCTCCCTGTCTTCCTCCCTTCTCTCTGCTGTATCTCCGTGTCTCCCTCCCTTCTCTCTCTGCTGTATCTCCCTGTCTCCCTCCCTTCTCTCTCTGCTGTATCTCCCTGTCTCCCTCCCTTCTCTCTCTGCTGTATCTCCCTGTCTCCCTCCCTTCTCTCTCTGCTGTATCTCCCTGTCTCCCTCCCTTCTCTCTCTTTCTCTCTGCCTCACTGGATGTTGCTTAAATATCTCTAACCCCCCCCCCCCCCCCCCCCCCCCCCCCCCCCCCCCCCCAGCTCAAATATCACTGGGCAGGACATCCAGTCCAGGGAGAGGGAGGGAAGTAACAGAAATACCAGAAAGTCACAGAGCGGAATCCAGTCAATTTCTTAGTATTATCACCAGGGCTCTGGTCCAAAGTGGGGCACTATACAGGGACTAGGGTGGTCCAAAGTAGTGTACTATACAGGGACTAGGGTGGTCCAAAGTAGTGTACTATACAGGGACTAGGGTGGTCCAAAGTGGGGCACTATACAGGGACTAGGGTGGTCCAAAGTAGTGTACTATACAGGGACTAGGGTGGTCCAAAGTAGTGTACTATACAGGGACTAGGGTGGTCCAAAGTAGTGTACTATACAGGGACTAGGGTGGTCCAAAGTGGGGCACTATACAGGGACTAGGGTGGTCCAAAGTAGTGTACTATACAGGGACTAGGGTGGTCCAAAGTAGTGTACTATACAGGGACCAGGGTGGTCCAAAGTGGGGCACTATACAGGGACTAGAGTGGTCCAAAGTAGTGTACTATACAGGGACTAGGGTGGTCCAAAGTGGGGCACTATACAGGGACTAGGGTGGTCCAAAGTGGGGCACTATACAGGGACTAGAGTGGTCCAAAGTAGTGCACTATACAGGGACTAGGGTGGTCCAAAGTAGGGCACTATACAGGGACTAAGGTGGTCCAAAGTAGGGCACTATACAGGGACTAGGGTGGTCCAAAGTAGGGCACTATACAGGGACTAGGGTGGTCCAAAGTAGTGTACTATACAGGGACTAGGGTGGTCCAAAGTAGTGTACTATACAGGGACTAGGGTGGTCCAAAGTAGGGCACTATACAGGGACTAAGGTGGTCCAAAGTAGGGCACTATACAGGGACTAGGGTGGTCCAAAGTAGGGCACTATACAGGGACTAGGGTGGTCCAAAGTAGTATACTATACAGGGACTAGGGTGTCATTATGGACACATACAGCAGCATCTGTAGGGTTGTTAAAGGCAGAACTGTAAACAGTGCAGGCCTCCCTGTTACTGGCCTGTTGGCTCCCTGCCGTTAAATACTAATGCACTGTCAGTGTCTTCTTAGTATTATCACCAGGGCTCTGGTCCAAAGTGGGGCACTATACAGGGACTAGGGTGGTCCAAAGTAGTGTACTATACAGGGACTAGGGTGGTCCAAAGTAGTGTACTATACAGGGACTAGGGTGGTCCAAAGTGGGGCACTATACAGGGACTAGGGTGGTCCAAAGTAGTGTACTATACAGGGACTAGGGTGGTCCAAAGTAGTGTACTATACAGGGACTAGGGTGGTCCAAAGTAGTGTACTATACAGGGACTAGGGTGGTCCAAAGTGGGGCACTATACAGGGACTAGGGTGGTCCAAAGTAGTGTACTATACAGGGACTAGGGTGGTCCAAAGTAGTGTACTATACAGGGACCAGGGTGGTCCAAAGTGGGGCACTATACAGGGACTAGAGTGGTCCAAAGTAGTGTACTATACAGGGACTAGGGTGGTCCAAAGTGGGGCACTATACAGGGACTAGGGTGGTCCAAAGTGGGGCACTATACAGGGACTAGAGTGGTCCAAAGTAGTGCACTATACAGGGACTAGGGTGGTCCAAAGTAGGGCACTATACAGGGACTAAGGTGGTCCAAAGTAGGGCACTATACAGGGACTAGGGTGGTCCAAAGTAGGGCACTATACAGGGACTAGGGTGGTCCAAAGTAGTGTACTATACAGGGACTAGGGTGGTCCAAAGTAGTGTACTATACAGGGACTAGGGTGGTCCAAAGTAGGGCACTATACAGGGACTAAGGTGGTCCAAAGTAGGGCACTATACAGGGACTAGGGTGGTCCAAAGTAGGGCACTATACAGGGACTAGGGTGGTCCAAAGTAGTATACTATACAGGGACTAGGGTGTCATTATGGACACATACAGCAGCATCTGTAGGGTTGTTAAAGGCAGAACTGTAAACAGTGCAGGCCTCCCTGTTACTGGCCTGTTGGCTCCCTGCCGTTAAATACTAATGCACTGTCAGTGTCCCAGAGAGCACCCTATTCCCTGTTTAGTGCACTATGTAGGGATATACTGCCATTTGGGACGTGACTCTCACTGACTGGGATGTCTCCGTTTTGACCTCCTCAGGGTTCTGTCGGTGAAATGGGGTGGTGTAATATTTTAGATTCTCAATTAGCCATGGTCTCTCTGTCACCAGTGGACTGTTTCAGGACGGATGCTTTGAACAACACAGTCCAGCTATTAAGTAGATTACGTTAATGTCGTCTGGTGCCCCGGCGCTGGTGGTCTCCGTTACTCCACAAAGTACATAGGACGAGCCAGAGAAAACACACGTGTGTGTGTGTGCGTGGTCAAACATAAATGTATATATACAGTACCAGTCGAAAGTTTGGACACAGCTACTCATTCAAGGGTTTTTCTTTATTTTTACTATTTTCTACATTGTAGAATTATAGTGAAGACATCAAAACTATGAATTAACACATATGGAATCATGTAGTTGTCACGCCCTGGCCTTAGTATTCTTTGTGTTCTTTATTATTTTAGTTAGGTCAGGGTGTGACATGGGGGATGTTTGTGTGTTTTGTCTCGTTTAGGGTGTGTGTATTGTTTAGGGGGTTGTGTATAGTGAATGGGGTTGTGTTCAGTAGAGAGGTTTAGGTAAGTCTATGGTTGCCTGGTTTGGTTCTCAATCAGAGACAGCTGTTTATTGTTGTCTCTGATTGGGAGCCATATTTAAGGCAGCCATAGGCTTTAGGTGTTTGTGGGTAATTGTCTATGTTCTATGTTGCATGTGTGCACTTAGTTCGGTTTAGCTTCACGATCGTTTGTTTTTGTTCGTTTAATAAGTGTTTGGTTTTTCTTCATTAAAAGAAGATGTCTTTTTTCCACGCTGCGCCTTGGTCCACTCATTCGTCTCATATCGATCGTGACAGTAGTAACCAAAAACCAAGTGTTAAACAAATTCAGATTCTTCAAAGTAGCCACCTTTTGCCTTGATGACAGCTTTGCACACTCTTGGCATTCTCTCAACCAGCTTCATGAGGTAATCACCTGGAATGCATTTCAATTAACAGGTGTGCCTTGTTAAAAGTTAATTAGTGGAATTTCTTAACCCCTTAATGCATTTGAGCCAATCAGTTGTGTTGTGACAAGGTATGGGTGGTATACAGAAGATAGCCCTATTTGGTAAAAGACCAAGTCCATATTATGGCAAGAACAGCTCAAATAAGCAAAGAGAAACGATAGTCCATCATTACTTTAAATGCAAAAAAAAAACACTTTTTTTTATTGTAGGCTATGAAATATTCTCCACAGCAGCTAACTTTATTAGTAGGTTTACAGATTTCATTTTTCAAATCATCCACCCAACCGTGTTGAATTAATTTATTTAACAAGAAAGGCAACATAGACTAAAACAAAATATAAACGCAACATGTAAAGTGTTTCATGAGATTAAATAAAAGATCCCTGAAATTGTCCATACGCACAAAAAGCTAATTTCTCTAAAATGTTGTGCACACATTTTGTTTACCCTGTTAGTGAGCCTTCAAGAAGAACAACAATCTCTGCAGCACAGGTATCTTCGAGGGTTTCACCCTGTCATATACAGGTATCTTCGAGGGTTTCACCCTGTCATATACAGGTATCTTCGAGGGTTTCACCCTGTCATATACAGGTATCTGTGAGGGTTTCACCCTGTCATATACAGGTATCTGTGAGGGTTTCACCCTGTCATATACAGGTATCTGTGAGGGTTTCACCCTGTCATATACAGGTATCTGTGAGGGTTTCACCTTGTGATATGCAGGTATCTTCGAGGGTTTCACCCTGTGATATACAGGTAGCTACGAGGGTTTCACCCTGTCATATACAGGTATCTGTGAGGGTTTCACCCTGTCATATACAGGTATCTGTGAGGGTTTCACCCTGTCATATACAGGTATCTGTGTGGTAGCTTCAAGGGTTTCACCCTGTCATACACAGTTATCTGGGAGGGTTTAACCCTGTCATATACAGGTATCTGTGAGGGTTTCACACTGTCATATACAGGTATCTGTGAGGGTTTCACCTTGTGATATGCAGGTAGCTTCGAGGGTTTCACCCTGTCATATACAGGTATCTGTGTGGTAGCTTCAAGGGTTTCACCCTGTCATACACAGTTATCTGGGAGGGTTTAACCCTGTCATATACAGGTATCTGTGAGGGTTTCACCCTGTCATAAAAAGATGATTGTGAGGGTTTCACTCTGTCATAAACAGGTGATTGTGAGGGTTTCACTCTGTCATAAACAGGTGATTGTGAGGGTTTCACTCTGTCATACACAGGTATCTGTGAGGGTTTCACCTTGTGATATGCAGGTAGCTTCGAGGGTTTCACCCTGTCATATACAGGTATCTGTGTGGTAGCTTCAAGGGTTTCACCCTGTCATACACAGTTATCTGGGAGGGTTTAACCCTGTCATATACAGGTATCTGTGAGGGTTTCACACTGTCATATACAGGTATCTGTGAGGGTTTCACCCTGTCATAAAAAGGTGATTGTGAGGGTTTCACTCTGTCATAAACAGGTGATTGTGAGGGTTTCACCCTGTCATACACAGGTGATTGTGAGGGTTTCACTCTGTCATAAACAGGTGATTGTGAGGGTTTCACTCTGTCATAAAAAGGTGATTGTGAGGGTTTCACTCTGTCATAAACAGGTGATTGTGAGGGTTTCACTCTGTCATACACAGGTGATTGTGAGGGTTTCACCCTGTCATAAACAGGTGATTGTGAGGGTTTCACTCTGTCATACACAGGTGTTTGTGAGGGTTTCACACTGTCATATACAGGTATCTGTGTGGTAGCTTCAAGGGTTTCACCCTGTCATACACAGTTATCTGGGAGGGTTTCACCCTGTCATAAACAGGTGATTGTGAGGGTTTCACTCTGTCATATACAGGTGTTTGTGAGGGTTTCACCCTGTCATATACAGGTAGCTACGAGGGTTTCACCCTGTCATATACAGGTATCTGTGAGGGTTTCACCCTGTCATAAACAGGTGATTGTGAGGGTTTCACTCTGTCATATACAGGTGTTTGTGAGGGTTTCACCCTGTCATATACAGGTGTTTGTGAGGGTTTCACCCTGTCATATACAGGTAGCTATGAGGGTTTCACCCTGTCATATACAGGTATCGACGAGGGTTTCACCCTGTCATATACATTTATCGCCGAGGGTTTCACCCTGTCATAAACAGGTGATTGTGAGGGTTTCACTCTGTCATAAACAGGTGATTGTGAGGGTTTCACCCTGTCATAAAAAGGTGATTGTGAGGGTTTCACTCTGTCATAAACAGGTGATTGTGAGGGTTTCACCCTGTCATACACAGGTATCGACGAGGGTTTCACACTGTCATATACATTTATCGCCGAGGGTTTCACCCTGTCATATACATTTATCGACGAGGGTTTCACCCTGTCATATACAATTATCGACGAGGGTTTCACCCTGTCATATACAGCTGGCTAATAGGGTTTCACCCTGTCGTATACAGGTAGCTAATAGGGTTTCACCCTGTCATATACAGGTAGTTACGTGTGTGTGTGTGTGTGTACAGCTGGCTAATAGGGTTTCACCCTGTCGTATACAGGTAGCTAATAGGGTTTCACCCTGTCATATACAGGTAGTTACGAGGGTTTCACCCTGCTATAAACCATTTTGCTCTGAGGGTTTCACCCTGTCATATACAGATAGCTTCGAGAGTTTAATCCTTTCATATACAGGTAATTACGAGGGTTTCAGCCTGTCATATACAGGTAATTACGAGGGTTTCATCCTGTCATATACAGGTGATTACAAGGGTTTCACCCTGTCATATACAGGTAGCTTCGAGGGTTTCACCCTGTCATATACAGGTAATTACAATGTTTTCACCCTGTCATATACAGGTAATTACGAGGGTTTCACCCTGTCATATACAGGTAATTACGAGGGTTTCACCCTGTCATATACAGGTAATTACGAGGGTTTCACCCTGTCATATACAGGTAATTACGAGGGTTTCACCCTGTCATATACAGGTGTCTACGAGGGTTTCACCCTGTCATATACAGGTGTCTACGAGGGTTTCACCCTGTCATATACAGGTAGCTACGAGGGTTTCACCCTGTCATATACAGGTAGCTACGAGGGTTTCACCCTGTCATATACAGGTGTCTACGAGGGTTTCACCCTGTCATATACAGGTGTCTACGAGGGTTTCACCCTGTCATATACAGGTGTCTACGAGGGTTTCACCCTGTCATATACAGGTAGCTATGAGGGTTTCACCCTGTCATATACAGGTAGCTACGAGGGTTTCACCCTGTCATATACAGGTGTCTACGAGGGTTTCACCCTGTCATATACAGGTAGCTACGAGGGTTTCACCCTGTCATATACAGGTGTCTACGAGGGTTTCACCCTGTCATATACAGGTAGCTACGCGGGTTTCACCCTGTCATATACAGGTAGCTACGAGGGTTTCACCCTGTCATATACAGGTAGCTACGAGGGTTTCACCCTGTCATATACAGGTAGCTATGAGGGTTTCACCCTGTCATATACAGGTAGCTACGAGGGTTTCACCCTGTCATATACAGGTATCTACGAGGGTTTCACCCTGTCATATACAGGTAGCTACGAGGGTTTCACCCTGTCATATACAGGTGTCTACGAGGGTTTCACCCTGTCATATACAGGTGTCTACGAGGGTTTCACCCTGTCATATACAGGTGTCTACGAGGGTTTCACCCTGTCATATACAGGTAGCTACGAGGGTTTCACCCTGTCATATACAGGTAGCTACGAGGGTTTCACCCTGTCATATACAGGTAGCTACGAGGGTTTCACCCTGTCATATACAGGTGTCTACGAGGGTTTCACCCTGTCATATACAGGTAGCTACGAGGGTTTCACCCTGTCATATACAGGTGTCTACGAGGGTTTCACCCTGTTATATACAGGTAGCTATGAGGTTTTCACCCTGTCATATACAGGTAGCTACGAGGGTTTCACCCTGTCATATACATGTGTCTACGAGGGTTTCACCCTGTCATATACAGGTGTCTACGAGGGTTTCACCCTGTCATATACAGGTAGCTACGTGGGTTTCACCCTGTCATATACAGGTAGCTACGAGGGTTTCACCCTGTCATATACAGGTAGCTACGAGGGTTTCACCCTGTCATATACAGGTGTCTACGAGGGTTTCACCCTGTTATATACAGGTAGCTATGAGGTTTTCACCCTGTCATATACAGGTAGCTACGAGGGTTTCACCCTGTCATATACATGTGTCTACGAGGGTTTCACCCTGTCATATACAGGTGTCTACGAGGGTTTCACCCTGTCATATACAGGTAGCTACGTGGGTTTCACCCTGTCATATACAGGTAGCTACGAGGGTTTCACCCTGTCATATACAGGTAGCTATGAGGGTTTCACCCTGTCATATACAGGTGTCTATGAGGGTTTCACCCTGTCATATACAGGTGTCTACGAGGGTTTCACCCTGTCATATACATGTGTCTACGAGGGTTTCACCCTGTCATATACAGGTGTCTACGAGGGTTTCACCCTGTCATATACAGGTAGCTACGAGGGTTTCACCCTGTCATATACAGGTAGCTACGAGGGTTTCACCCTGTCATATACAGGTAGCTATGAGGGTTTCACCCTGTCATATGCTCCTTATACAGTAGATATTGTAATGTCAGATGTAAGCGGGGATCCCAGGAAAACCAGAACATTTGACTATTGTGGCCTAATGCTTGAGCAGGTGATTGAGGTGACCTATGGGTCATTAACTCAGAGACAGGAAGCTAAGATGGTGTCAACACATACGCTCACTATACAGCAGATATGGTACGACAGCTTCGTGTCACAGGTGGCCTAATGTTGTCCTATGTTAGAAGGTGACCAACCAGTCATCTTTCAGCTCAGTGGCTGATAGCTTTGGAGGCATATCTGTCTCACTAAGCTTTTGACTATAGAAGAGAGTGTGTGTGTGTGTGTGTGTGTGTGTGTGTGTGTGTGTGTGTGTGTGTGTGTGTGTGTGTGTGTGTGTGTGTGTGTGTGTGTGTGTGTGTGTGTGTGTGTGTGCACCCCATGTCCTTTCAGTGTGTTGTTTTTCTCAGTGACTTCCTAGGCTTAACCTTTGAACTTACAGTGATAACAACCACGACACAGAGTCAGCCCAGACAGGAAGTAGTGGGTAAATCAATGATGACGTGGACTTTGATCTGTTCAGCCACGACATGATTCCCTATGGGTCCTGGTCCTGGTGCACTATGTAGGGAATAGGATGCCACTTTGGACTCAACCACTGTCTTGCTTATCTGGGTAGATATATAATCTATTTTATGCCATACTGTATATACAGTACCGATACAGAAACCAAAGTTATTGATAATAAACACCAGACAGGATCAGAAAGTAGGCAGTTATCAGGAGCAACTCAAATGATGTCATTAGATTAGGAATACAGAACTGCTTTGCACATAACAGACCTGGGTTCAAATACTATTTTAAATCTTTCAAATACGTTTACCTTTTGCTTTAGCCTGCCTGGATTGCCAGATGGGCAGGGTTTTGCAGTTATTCTATTGGCTATTGGTCCATTGCGCCAATCAAGCTCATTCAAGCCCCAGCTCAAGTATTTGTAATGATATCAAATAATATTTTCCCCAAGGTCTGGCAAATGGAGTTTGCACTTTCTTCGAAGTAGGCCTACACTTTAATCAGGAATCGACCGTCCTCTTGGTAACTGTTTTTATCTCTAATCATCTTAGACGCAATGTTAGTTTATTTTATTTTCTTGCAGGAATTTACCACCAAATTCTTAGACGTTGGTTAATCATGGCGTCTGCCTGCGTCTCTCAGCCCTCTCTGCATTAATCCTATTATAATCAAGGCTTTAGTTATGTACTCTTCACACTAAAGTACACTACCAGTCAAAAGTTTGGACACACCTACTCATTCAAGGGTTTTTCTTTATTTTTTACTATTTTCTACATTGTAGAATTAATTGTGAAGACATCAAAACTATGAAATAACACATATGGAATCTTGTAATAACCCAAAAAAGTGTTAAACAAATCAAAATATAATTTATATTTGAGATTCTTCAAATAGCCACCCTTTGCCTTGACAGTCCCACGAAGCCCAAACCAGATGAGATGGGGTATTGCTGCAGAATGCTGTGGTTAGCCATGCTGGTTAAGTGTGTCTTGAATTCTAAATAAATCATAGACAGTGTCACCAGCAAAGCACCCCCACACCATAACACCTCCTCCTCCATGCTTCACGGTGGGAAATACACATGCAGAGATCTTCCGTTTCGAACACACCGCGTCTCACAAAGACACGGCGGTTGGAACCAAAAATCTCCAATTTGGACTCCAGACAAATGGACAGATTTCCACCGGTCTAATGTCCATTACTCGTGTTTCTTAGCCCAAGTGGTTATAGCGTTCGGCCAGTAACTGAAACGTTGCTAGATCAAATCCCCGAGCTGACAAGGTTCAAACCTGTCGTTTTGCCCCCTGAACAAGGCAGTTAACCCCACTGTTCCCCTGTAGGCCGTCATTATCAATAAGAATTTGTTCTTAACTGACTTAGTTAAATAAAGGTTAAATAAAAAAGAGAAAGCAATTCCCCTGCTCTGGGATTGGGAGACCTGCTAGCAGATGGTCTTTCTAAGAAATGGGGAATGACACTTGGTCTTGTTGAACTTTGCTCTATATCAACTCCCAGACGCCTGGGAAATATTACCCCATGTGAAATATATTACTCTGTTTTCCAATGCTTCCTCTGGTCCCTTCTAAAAGAGAGAGCTATCTAAATGGGATTAATCTGCACAATTTAAAGATAAATAAAATACAACCAACAAATAGTTTTGACTTTATTCATGGTATCCCAGTGTTGTTGTGATGACCAGATAACATGATGTCATGACGTAGGCCACACTGTGATGTCATGACGTAGTAACACTGTGATGTCATGACGTAGTAACACTGTGATGTCATGACGTAGGCTACACTGTGATGTCATGACGTAGGCTACACTGTGATGTCATGACGTAGGCTACACTGTGATGTCATGACGTAGGCTACACTGTGATGTCATGACGTAGGCTACACTGTGATGTCATGACGTAGGCTACACTGTGATGTCATGACGTAGGCCACACTGTGATGTCATGACGTAGGCTACACTGTGATGTCATGACGTAGACTACACTGTGATGTCATGACGTAGGCTACACTGTGATGTCATGACGTAGGCTACACTGTGATGTCATGACGTAGGCCACACTGTGATGTCATGACGTAGGCCACACTGTGATGTCATGACGTAGGCCACACTGTGATGTCATGACGTAGGCTACACTGTGATGTCATGACGTAGGCCACACTGTGATGTCATGACGTAGGCCACACTGTGATGTCATGACGTGGGCCACACTGTGATGTCATGACGTAGGCTACACTGTGATGTCATGACGTAGGCTACACTGTGATGTCATGACGTAGGCTACACTGTGATGTCATGACGTAGGCTACACTGTGATGTCATGACGTAGGCTACACTGTGATGTTATGACGTAGGCTACACTGTGTCCCAATGAGCGGGAACATACACTAAGTTGAGTTGTTAACTCGTTTTTGGCTCTTTGATTCACTGCTTCCTCTGACACCAATATCAGTGTAGGCTATCTATTTCCCTGTCTCTCACTGGGCCAGAGACACAGGCTTCGTCCCTAACGGCACCCTATTCCCAATTTAGTGCACTACTTTTTGGGAGCAGCAGCTACTCTTCCTGGGGTCCAAACAAAACATGACACATAATACAGAATGACATAATACAGAACATTAATAGACAACCGCTCAAGGACAGAACTACACAAAAGGCATATGTAGCCTACATATCAAAACATACACAACACACTATCAGGGCTCTGGTTAAAAGAAGTGCACTATAAAGAGAATAGTTTGCCATTTGGGACGTAAGCGTTACTCACGTAAGCGTGACATACAAATCATTAAAATCCAGACTGGAAATATTTACACAAGAAGCCACCTAATATCATACAGTCAACTCTAGTCATTTAGTAAGTTCCCCATTCTGCCGTTCTCACTGTTAAACATCGCACGGTGTTCAACACAACAGCATTGTAACTCCAAACTTCTTCCTAGAAAGAGCCCTTTGTGATTTCAACACATCCAGAGCTAAAATAGACAGACAAACTAGTCCCAAGTTTATCAGACTACTCCCAGGTTTATCAGACTACTCCCAGGTTTATCAGACTACTCCCAGGTTCATCAGACTACTCCCAGGTTCATCAGACTACTCCCAGGTTTATCAGACTACTCCCAGGTTTATCAGACTACTACCAGGTCCATCAGACTACTCCCAGGTCCATCAGACTACTCCCAGGTCCATCAGACTACTCCCAGGTTCATCAGACTACTCCCAGGTTCATCAGACTACTCCCAGGTTTATCAGACTACTCCCAGGTTCATCAGACTACTCCCAGGTTCATCAGACTACTCCCAGGTCCATCAGACTACTCCCAGGTCCATCAGACTACTCCCAGGTTTATCAGACTACTCCCAGGTTCATCAGACTACTCCCAGGTTCATCAGACTACTCCCAGGTTCATCAGACTACTCCCAGGTTCATCAGACTACTCCCAGGTTCATCAGACTACTCCCAGGTTCATCAGACTACTCCCAGGTCCATCAGACTACTCCCAGGTCCATCAGACTACTCCCAGGTCCATCAGACTACTCCCAGGTCTATCAGACTACTCCCAGGTCCATCAGACTACTCCCAGGTTTATCAGACTACTCCCAGGTTTATCAGACTACTCCCAGGTATGAAGGTAAGACCCAGATGCAGACAACGTTGAATTAACAATGGTTTAATAATCCAACAGGGCAGGCAATAGACAGGTCAAGGCAGGCAGAGGTCAATAATCCAGAGGTGGGGCAACGGTACCAGACGGCAGGCAGGCTCAGGGTAGGCAGAGGTCAATAATCCAGAGGTGGGGCAACGGTACCAGACAGCAGGCAGGCTCAGGGTAGGCAGAGGTCAATAATCCAGAGGTGGGGCAACGGTACCAGACGGCAGGCAGGCTCAGGGTAGGCAGAGGTCAATAATCCAGAGGTGGGGCAACGGTACCAGACGGCAGGCAGGCTCAGGGTAGGCAGAGGTCAATAATCCAGAGGTGGGGCAACGGTACCAGACGGCAGGCAGGCTCAGGGTAGGCAGAGGTCAATAATCCAGAGGTGGGGCAACGGTACCAGACGGCAGGCAGGCTCAGGGTAGGCAGAGGTCAATAATCCAGAGGTGGGGCAACGGTACCAGACGGCAGGCAGGCTCAGGGTAGGCAGAGGTCAATAATCCAGAGGTGGGGCAACGGTACCAGACGGCAGGCAGGCTCAGGGTAGGCAGAGGTCAATAATCCAGAGGTGGGGCAACGGTACCAGACGGCAGGCAGGCTCAGGGTAGGCAGAGGTCAATAATCCAGAGGTGGGGCAACGGTACCAGACGGCAGGCAGGCTCAGGGTAGGCAGAGGTCAGTAATCCAGAGGTGGGGCAACGGTACCAGATGGCAGGCAGGCTCAGAGTAGGCAGAGGTCAATAATCCAGAGGTGGGGCAAAGGTACAGGTCGGCAGGCAGAGTCAGGACAGGCAAGGGTCAAAACCAGGAGGGCGAGAAAAAGAGAGACTGGGAAAAGCAGGAACTGAGACACAAAAACGCTGGTTGACTTGAGAAACAAGACGATCTGGCAACAGACCAACAGAGAACACAGGTATAAATACACAGGGGATAATGGGGAAGATGGGCGGCACCTGGGTGGAGACAATCACAAAGACAGGTGAAACAGATCGGGTGTGACACTACTCCCAGGTCCATCAGACTACTCCCAGGTTTATCAGACTACTCCCAGGTTTATCAGACTACTCCCAGGTCCATCAGACTACTCCCAGGTCCATCAGACTACTCCCAGGTCCATCAGACTACTCCCAGGTCCATCAGACTACTCCCAGGTCCATCAGACTACTCCCAGGTCCATCAGACTACTCCTAGGTTCATCAGACTACTCCCAGGTCCATCAGACTACTCCTAGGTTCATCAGACTACTCCCAGGTCCATCAGACTACTCCCAGGTCCATCAGACTACTCCCAGGTCCATCAGACTACTCCTGGTAGAGAGACTTATAACATAAGTATTAATGTCTCTCAGCAAGATTTGGTTGAATCTAAGATTTGGTTCTGGGTTCAGAGATGTCATATCATTTGCTGGCTGATGAATTGTTGATTTTGTGCCGATCAGAATTTGGTCAGGGAAAGCTGTACTATGGCAGGACTGGCCCTGCTCTGCCAGAATATTAGTTATCTAGATATGGAGAAACCCAGTGCAGCCTTGCCCCTGGCTAGCCTAGCTTCATCAGGGTGTTTTGGTCTGTTGGTTGGTGTCGATCAATATTTGATCACGAAAAGCTACAGTATATTATAACAAAGTAATACACTGAGAGAACTGGCCCTGCCTGTCTGCCTGTCAGAAGATTAGTTAGCCAGTGATGGAGCAAACTAGAGCAGCCTTTACCCCTGCTCAGGCTGGCCCCAGTCCCAGCTGTACCCCAGCAGTCCTGCCCCAGCCCTACCTCAGACCCAGCCCTACCCCAGCAGCCCTACCCCAGTCTGAGTCCTACTCCAGTCTCAGCCGTACCGCAGTCTCAGCCCTGCCCCAGTCTCAGCCCTACCCCAGTCTGAGTCCTACTCCAGTCTCAGCCCTACCCTAGTCTCAGCCCTACCCCAGCAACTGCCGTAGCCCAACCATAGCCCTGCCCCAGCCTCATCCCTGCCTCAGCCCTACCGCAGCCTCAACCCTACCTCAGCCCTGCCACAGCCTCAGCCCTATCTCAGCCTCAGCAGTAATCCAAACCAAGCCCTGCCTCAGCCCTATCTCAGCCTCAGCCCTACTCCAGCCTCAGCCCTACCTCAGCCTCAACCTTACTCCAGTCTCCGCTCTACTCCAGTCTCAGCCCTACCTCAGCCTCAGCCCTACTCCAGCCTCAGCCCTACCTCAGCCCTACCCCTACTCCAGGCTCAGCCCTACCTCAGTCTCAGCCCTACTCCAGTCTCCTCCCTACTCCAGTCTCAGCCCTACTCCAAAGCCTTGCCACAGTCTCAGCCCAGCCCTATCCCAGCCTCAGCCATACCCCAGCCTAAGCCCTGCCCCAGTCTCAGCCCTACCTCAACCTCAGCCCTACTCCAGTCTCAGCCCTACTCCAGTCTCAGCCCTACTCCAGTCTCAGCCCTACTCCAGTCTCCGCCATACTCCAGTCTCAGCCCTACCTCAGCCCTACTCCAGTCTCAGCCCTACTCCAGTCTCAGTCCTACTCCAGTCTCCGCTCTACCTCAACCTCAGCCCTACGCCAGTCTCAGCCCTACCTCAGTCTCAGCCCTACCTCAGTCTCAACCCTACTCCAGTCTCAGCCCTACTCCAGTCTCAGCCCTACTCCAGTCTCAGCCCTACTCCAGTCTCAGCCCTACCTCAGCCTCAGCCCTACTCCAGTCTCAGCCCTACTCCAGTCTCAGCCCTACCTCATCTCAGCCCTACTCCAGTCTCAGCCCTACCTCAGCCTCAGCCCTACTCCAGTCTCAGCCCGACTCCAGTCTCCGCCCTACCTCAGTCTCCGCCCTACCTCCGTCTCCGCCCTACCTCAGTCTCCGCCCTACCTCAGCCTCAGCCCTACCTCATTCTCAGCCCTGTCTCAGCCTCAGCCCTGTCTCAGCATCAGCCCTACCTCAGCCTCAGCCCTACTCCAGCCTCAGCCCTGCTCCAGCCTCAGCCCTACTCCAGCCTCAGCCCTACTCCAGCCTCAGCCCTACTCCAGCCTCAGCCCTGCTCCAGCCTCAGCCCTACTCCAGCCTCAACCCTGTCTCAGCCTCAGCCCTACCCAGCCCCCAGCTCAGTACAGTATTGCTTGTGTCTGTGATGACTATTGTGCAAGTGTAGTATCCCTTGAGAGAGATGGATTCACACTTTACAGAGAAAACATGTCACAACTACACCATCTGACTAATTACACTGTATGACTAACACAACCGCCTGTCGTCAAATATTACTCACATTACATACTACACAACACAATTAACCCCAACACTATGTCATAACAGAATAATGACTAGATCCTCAGAGAAGTCTCCGCTCTACCTCAACCTCAGCCCTACGCCAGTCTCAGCCCTACCTCAGTCTCAGCCCTACCTCAGTCTCAACCCTACTCCAGTCTCAGCCCTACTCCAGTCTCAGCCCTACTCCAGTCTCAGCCCTACTCCAGTCTCAGCCCTACCTCAGCCTCAGCCCTACTCCAGTCTCAGCCCTACTCCAGTCTCAGCCCTACCTCATCTCAGCCCTACTCCAGTCTCAGCCCTACCTCAGCCTCAGCCCTACTCCAGTCTCAGCCCGACTCCAGTCTCCGCCCTACCTCAGTCTCCGCCCTACCTCCGTCTCCGCCCTACCTCAGTCTCCGCCCTACCTCAGCCTCAGCCCTACCTCATTCTCAGCCCTGTCTCAGCCTCAGCCCTGTCTCAGCATCAGCCCTACCTCAGCCTCAGCCCTACTCCAGCCTCAGCCCTGCTCCAGTCTCAGCCCTGCTCCAGCCTCAACCCTACTCCAGTGTCAAACCTACCTCGGCCTCAACCCTGCTCCAGCCTCAACCCTACTCCAGCCTCAGCCCTGCTCCAGCCTCAGCCCTACTCCGGCCTCAACCCTGCTCCGGCCTCAACCCTGCTCCAGCCTCAACCCTGCTCCAGCCTCAGCCCTGCTCCAGCCTCAGCCCTGCTCCAGCCTCAGCCCTACTCCAGCCTCAGCCCTGCTCCAGCCTCAGCCCTACTCCAGTCTCAACCCTGCTCCAGCCTCAGCCCTGCTCCAGCCTCAGCCCTACTCCAGCCTCAGCCCTGCTCCAGCCTCAGCCCTGCTCCAGCCTCAACCCTGCTCCAGCCTCAGCCCTGCTCCAGCCTCAGCCCTGCTCCAGCCTCAGCCCTACTCCAGCCTCAGCCCTACTCCAGCCTCAGCCCTACTCCAGCCTCAGCCCTGCTCCAGCCTCAGCCCTACTCCAGCCTCAACCCTGTCTCAGCCTCAGCCCTACCCCTACCCCAGCCCCCAGCTCAGTACAGTATTGCTTGTGTCTGTGATGACTATTGTGCAAGTGTAGTATCCCTTGAGAGAGATGGATTCACACTTTACAGAGAAAACATGTCACAACTACACCATCTGACTAATTACACTGTATGACTAACACAACCGCCTGTCGTCAAATATTACTCACATTACATACTACACAACACAATTAACCCCAACACTATGTCATAACAGAATAATGACTAGATCCTCAGAGAAGAGTCACCCAACACCATGTCATAACAGAATAATGACTACAGTCGTGGCCAAAAGTTTTGAGAATGACGCAAATATTAATTTCCACAAAGTTTGCCGCTTCAGTGTCTTTAGATATTTTTGTCAGATGTTACTATGGAATACTGAAGTATAATTACAAGCATTTCATAAGTGTCAAAAGCTGATATTGACAATTACATGAAGTTGATGCAAAGAGTCAATATTTGCAGTGTTGACCCTTCTTTTTCAAGACCTCTGCAATCCACCCTGGCATGCTGTCAATTAACTTCTGGGCCACATCTTGACTGATGGCAGCCCATTCTTGCATAATCAATGCTTGGAGTTTGTCAGAATTTGTGGGGTTTTGTTTGTCCACCCGCCTCTTGAGGATTGACCACAAGTTCTCAATGGGATTAAGGTCTTGGGAGTTTCCTGACCATGGACCCAAAATATCGAGCCACTTAGTTATCACTTTTGCCTTATTGCAAGGTGCTCCATCATGCTGGAAAGGGCATTGTTCGTCACCAAACTGTTCCTGGATGGTTGGGAGAAGTTGCTCTCGGAGGATGTGTTGGTACCATTCTTTATTCATGGCTGTGTTCTTAGGCAAAATTGTGAGTGAGCCCACTCCCTTGGCTGAGAAGCAACCCCACACATGGTCTCAGGATGCTTTACTGATGGCATGACACAGGACTGATGGTAGCGCTCACCTTGTCTTCTCCGGACAAGCTTTTTTCCCTGATGTTTTTCCTGGAGAGAAGTGGCTTCTTTGCTTCCCTTCTTGACACCAGGCCATCCTCCAAAAGTCTTCGCCTCACTGTGCATGCATATGCACTCACACCTGCCTGCTGTCATTCCTGAGCAAGCTCTGTAATGGTGCTGAATCAACTTTGGGAGACGGTCCTGGCGCTTGCTGGACTTTCTTGGGAGCCCTGAAGCCTTCTTCACAACAATTGAACCGCTCTCCTTGAAGTTCTTGATGATCCGATAAATGGTTGATTTAGGTACAATCTTACTGGCAGCAATATCCTTGCCTGTGAAGCCCTTTTTGTGCAAAGTAATGATGATGGCACGTGTTTCCTTGCAGGTAATCATGGTTGACAGAGGGAGAACAACGATTCCAAGCACCACCCTCCTTTTGAAGCTTCCAGTCTGTTATTCAAACTCAATCAGCATGACAAAGTGATCTCCAGCCTCGTCAACACTCACACCTGTGTTAACGAGAGAATCACTGACATGATGTCAGCCGGTCCTTTTGTGGCAGGGCTGAAATTCAGTGGAAATGTTTTTTGGGGATTCAGTTAATTTGCATGGCAAAGAGGGACTTTGTAATTCATCTGATCACTCTTCATAACATTCTGGAGTATATGCAAATTGCCATCATACAAACTGAGGCAGCAGACTTTGTGAAAATTTATATTTGTGTAATTCTCAAAACTTTTTTCCATGACAGGTCCTCAGAGAAGTCACCCAACACCATGTCATAACAGAATAATGACTAGGTCCTCAGGTAACAGTCACCCATCACCAGGTCATAACAGAATAATGACTAGGTCCTCAGAGAACAGTCACCCATCACCAGGTCATAACTGAATAATGACTAGGTCCTCAGGTAACAGTCACCCATCACCAGGTCATAACAGAATAATGACTAGGTCCTCAGGTAACAGTCACCCATCACCAGGTCATAACATAATAATGACTAGGTCCTCAGGTAACAGTCACCCATCGCCAGGTCATAACAGAATAATAACTAGGTCCTCAGGTAACAGTCACCCATCACCAGGTCATAACAGAATAATGACTAGGTCCTCAGGTAACAGTCACCCATCACCAGGTCATAACAGAATAATGACTAGTTCCTCAGGTAACAGTCACCCATCACCAGGTCATAACAGAATAATGACTAGGTCCTCAGAGAACAGTCACCCATCACCAGGTCATAACAGAATAATGACTAGATCCTCAGGTAACAGTCACCCATCACCAGGTCATAACAGAATAATGACTAGATCCTCAGGTAACAGTCACCTTATATTAACTCACTGCTTCCTGAACCGGTCCTCGTGATCTTCAGCCGGTCCACAACTGTATCATATCCATTCTAACAATAGAACAACTAGCCAACTAATCACCAAGTCTTAACAAACCAGATTCAACTAGCCACCTAATCACCAAGTCTTAACAAACCAGATTCATCTAATCACCAAGTCTTAACAAACCAGATTCATCTAATCACCAAGTCTTAACAAACCAGATTCATCTAATCACCAAGTCTTAACAAACCAGATTCAACTAATCACCAAGTCTTAACAAACCAGATTCAACTAGCCATCTAATCACCAAGACTTAACAAACCAGATTCAACTAATCACCAAGTCTTAACAAACCAGATTCAACTAATCACCAAGTCTTAACAAACCAGATTCAACTAGCCACCTAATCACCAAGTCTTAACAAACCAGATTCAACTAATCACCAAGTCTTAACAAACCAGATTCAACTAGCCTCCTAATCACCAAGTCTTAACAAACCAGATTCAACTAATCACCAATACTTAACAAACCAGATTCAACTAATCACCAAGTCTTAACAAACCAGATTCAACTAATCACCAAGTCTTAACAAACCAGATTCAACTAATCACCAAGTCTTAACAAACCAGATTCAACTAGCCTCCTAATCACCAAGTCTTAACAAACCAGATTCAACTAATCACCAAGTCTTAACAAACCAGATTCAACTAGCCTCCTATTCACCAAGTCTTAACAAACCAGATTCAACTAGCCTCCTAATCACCAAGTCTTAACAAACCAGATTCAACTAATCACCAAGTCTTAACAATCCAGATTCAACTAGCCTCCTAATCACCAAGTCTTAACACACCAGATTCAACTAGCCTCCTAATCACCAAGTCTTAACAAACCAGATTCAACTAGCCTCCTAATCACCAAGTCTTAACAAACCAGATTCAACTAATCACCAAGTCTTAACAAACCAGATTCAACTAATCACCAAGTCTTAACAAACCAGATTCAACTAATCACCAAGTCTTAACAAACCAGATTCAACTAATCACCAAGTCTTAACAAACCAGATTCAACTAATCACCAAGTCTTAACAAACCAGATTCAACTAATCACCAAGTCTTAACAAACCAGATTCATCTAATCACCAAGTCTTAACAAACCAGATTCATCTAATCACCAAGTCTTAACAAACCAGATTCAACTAATCACCAAGTCTTAACAAACCAGATTCAACTAATCACCAAGTCTTAACAAACCAGATTCAACTAATCAGCAAGCTGAATTCCGTAGGTAGGCTAAAACCCTTTACGCTACAATCTTGGGGACCCGGGAGAGCCCGGTTCCAGAAGTGAAATCCATCCCTGGCTTAGATATTTTATTTTCATATGTCGTTTCCAAGACAGTCGCACCAACTATGATGGATGTGTAACCAGGCCAGTACAGCTCAGCTTGGCTCAGTAGTGTCTATAGGCTATAGGAATGATATGTAACCAGGCCAGTACAGCTCAGTAGTGTCTATAGGCTATAGGAATGATATTAACCAGGCCAGTACAGCTCAGATTGTCTCAGTAGTGTCTATAGGCTATAGGAATGATATGTAACCAGGCCAGTACAGCTCAGTAGTGTCTATAGGCTATAGGAATGATATTAACCAGGCCAGTACAGCTCAGTAGTGTCTATAGGAATGATATTAACCAGGCCAGTACAGCTCAGTAGTGTCTATAGGAATGATATTAACCAGGCCAGTACAGCTCAGTAGTGTCTATAGGAATGATATTAACCAGGCCAGTACAGCTCAGTAGTGTCTATAGGCTATAGGAATGATATGTAACCAGGCCAGTACAGCTCAGATTGTCTCAGTAGTGTCTATAGGCTATAGGAATGATATTAACCAGGCCAGTACAGCTCAGTAGTGTCTATAGGAATGATATTAACCAGGCCAGTACAGCTCAGATTGTCTCAGTAGTGTCTATAGGCTATAGGAATGATATTAACCAGGCCAGTACAGCTCAGTAGTGTCTATAGGCTATAGGAATGATATTAACCAGGCCAGTACAGCTCAGTAGTGTCTATAGGCTATAGGAATGATATTAACCACGCCAGTACAGCTCAGATTGTCTCAGTAGTGTCTATAGGCTATAGGAATGATATTAACCAGGCCAGTACAGCTCAGTAGTGTCTATAGGAATGATATGTAACCACGCCAGTACAGCTCAGATTGTCTCAGTAGTGTCTATAGGCTATAGGAATGATATTAACCAGGCCAGTACAGCTCAGTAGTGTCTATAGGCTATAGGAATGATATTACCCTGGCCAGTACAGCTCAGATTGTCTCAGTAGTGTCTATAGGCTATAGGAATGATATTAACCAGGCCAGTACAGCTCAGTAGTGTCTATAGGAATGATATGTAACCAGGCCAGTACAGCTCAGTAGTGTCTATAGGCTATAGGAATGATATTAACCAGGCCAGTACAGCTCAGTAGTGTCTATAGGCTATAGGAATGATATTAACCAGGCCAGTACAGCTCTGATTGGCTCAGTAGTGTCTATAAGCTATAGGAATGATATTAACCAGGGCAGTACAGCTCAGATTGTCTCAGTAGTGTCTATAGGAATGATATTAACCAGGCCAGTACAGCTCAGTAGTGTCTATAGGCTACAGGAATGATATTACCCTGGCCAGTACAGCTCAGATTGTCTCAGTAGTGTCTATAGGAATGATATTAACCAGGCCAGTACAGCTCAGTAGTGTCTATAGGCTATAGGAATGATATTACCCTGGCCAGTACAGCTCAGATTGGCTCAGTAGTGTCTATAGGCTATAGGAATGATATTAACCAGGCCAGTACAGCTCTGATTGGCTCAGTAGTGTGCATAGGGTCTAAGTGTTGAGTCAATCCTGGGTTAGGAGTGGCTGAGACAACACTACTCCTATGACATCACTAATCCCTCACACAGCCCACGTATACATTTTCCATCTTAGACTGGTAAAGTAGTCTACTATGAGGGTGTGTGTGTGTGTGTTAAAGTAGTCTACTATGAGGGTGTGTGTGTGTGTGTGTGTGTGGTAAAGTAGTCTACTATGAGGGTGTGTGTGTGTGTGTGGTAAAGTAGTCTACTATGAGGGTGTGTGTGTGTGTGTGTGGTAAAGTAATCTACTATGAGGGTGTGTGTGTGTGTGTGTGTGGTAAAGTAATCTACTATGCGGGTGTGTGTGTGTGTGTGGTAAAGTAGTCTACTATGAGGGTGTGTGTGTGTGTGGTAAAGTAGTCTACTATGAGGGTGTGTGTGTGTGTGTTAAAGTAGTCTACTATGAGGGTGTGTGTGTGGTAAAGTAGTCTACTATGAGGGTGTGTGTGTGTGGTAAAGTAGTCTACTATGAGGGTGTGTGTGTGTGTGTGTGTTAAAGTAGTCTACTATGAGGGTGTGTGTGTGTGTGTGTGTGTGTGTGGCAAAGTAGTCTACTATGAGGGTGTGTGTGTGTGTGTGTGTGTGGTAAAGTAGTCTACTATGAGGGTGTGTGTGTGTGTGTGTGTGGTAAAGTAGTCTACTATGAGGGTGTGTGTGTGTGTGTGTGGCAAAGTAGTCTACTATGAGGGTGTGTGTGTGTGTGTTAAAGTAGTCTACTATGAGGGTGTGTGTGTGTGTGTGGCAAAGTAGTCTACTATGAGGGTGTGTGTGTGTGTGTTAAAGTAGTCTACTATGAGGGTGTGTGTGTGTGGTAAAGTAGTCTACTATGAGGGTGTGTGTGTGTGTGTTAAAGTAGTCTACTATGAGGGTGTGTGTGTGTGTGTGGCAAAGTAGTCTACTATGAGGGTGTGTGTGTGTGTGTTAAAGTAATCTACTATGAGGGTGTGTGTGTGTGTGTGGCAAAGTAGTCTACTATGAGGGTGTGTGTGTGTGTGGTAAAGTAGTCTACTATGAGGGTGTGTGTGTGTGTGTGGTAAAGTAATCTACTATGAGGGTGTGTGTGTGTGGTAAAGTAATCTACTATGAGGGTGTGTGTGTGTGGTAAAGTAATCTACTATGAGGGTGTGTGTGTGTGTGTGGTAAAGTAGTCTACTATGAGGGTGTGTGTGTGTGTGTGTGGCAAAGTAGTCTACTATGAGGGTGTGTGTGTGTGTGTGTGGTAAAGTAATCTACTATGAGGGTGTGTGTGTGTGTGTGGTAAAGTAATCTACTATGAGGGTGTGTGTGTGTGTGTGTGTGTGGCAAAGTAGTCTACTATGAGGGTGTGTGTGTGTGTTTTTGTCTGTGTGATAAAGTAGTCTACTATGAGGGTGTGTCTGTATGTGTGTGACTGTGTGTGTGTGTGTTTTTGTCTGTGTGATAAAGTAGTCTACTATGAGGGTGTGTGTGTGTGTGTGTGGTAAAGTAGTCTACTATGAGGGTGTGTGTGTGTGTGTGGTAAAGTAGTCTACTATGAGGGTGTGTGTGTGTGTGTGTGTGGCAAAGTAGTCTACTATGAGGGTGTGTGTGTGTGTGTGTGGTAAAGTAGTCTACTATGAGGGTGTGTGTGTGTGTGTGTGTGTGGTAAAGTAATCTACTATGAGGGTGTGTGTGTGTGTGTGGTAAAGTAGTCTACTATGAGGGTGTGTGTGTGGTAAAGTAGTCTACTATGAGGGTGTGTGTGTGTGTGTGGCAAAGTAGTCTACTATGAGGGTGTGTGTGTGTGTGTGGCAAAGTAGTCTACTATGAGGGTGTGTGTGTGTGTGGCAAAGTAGTCTACTATGAGGGTGTGTGTGTGTGTTTTTGTCTGTGTGATAAAGTAGTCTACTATGAGGGTGTGTCTGTATGTGTGTGACTATGTGTGTGTGTGTGTTTTTGTCTGTGTGATAAAGTAGTCTACTATGAGGGTGTGTGTGTGTGTGTCTGTATGTGTGTGACTATGTCTGTGTGGTAAAGTAGTCTACTATGAGGGTGTGTGTGTGTGTGTCTGTATGTGTGTGACTATGTCTGTGTGGTAAAGTAGTCTACTATGAGGGTGTGTGTGTGTGTTTTTGTCTGTGTGGTAAAGTAGTCTACTATGAGGGTGTGTGTGTGTGTGTTTTTGTCTGTGTGGTAAAGTAGTCTACTATGAGGGAGGTGCTGACGGAATGACAGGGCTGCTATTTCAGGCTAGGGCAGGACCCCAGGAGAACCAGCCTGATCCAGTTTACCCTCGTACACATGCAGTTCAACCCCACGCTAACCCTCTTCTTATGGATGTGACTGACTAAATGGGATCCTGGCTGTGTTGGGCGTTTCTGCTGTGTGGAGGGTGTGGATGGATAGAGGGAGAATACTCAACTCAACTCAAAATAGACTATAGAGCATGATTATACTATGGAAATATGTTTCATTACAAAATGTATTCTGTCATAGAATTGGCCAGAATATACAGTTATATTTATTTATTTAGATAGACTAGTAGACCGTTGACAAATGGATATTAAAGCATCCTTGCACTAAGTGTTACGGTGAGAGAAACAGAATAGAGAATTGTTATTTTCTCGTGACAACATTTCCAACAACGTAAAGTGTTCGAGAATAGAACCAGAAACAATCAATCAATCAATCAAATGTATTTATAAAGCCCTTCTTACATCAGCTGATGTCACAAAGTGCTGTACAGAAACCCAGCCTAACACCCCCAAACAGCAAGCAATGCAGGTGTAGAAGCACGGTGGCTAGGAAAAACTCCCTAGAAAGGCCAAAACCTAGGAAGAAACCTAGAGAGGACCCAGTCTAGCCTTCAGGGCCAGTGTGGAGCGCTCATTATTATTATTATTATTAATCAGTAGAAAAGAGATGAAGCCTTTGCTTCTCTTGCCTCTTCCTGCTACAGTCGTTGATTGCCTGCATTCCAAATGGCACCATATTTTCTCTACAAATGGCACCATATTTTCTTTACAAATGGCACCATATTTCCTTTATAAATGGCACCCTATTTCCTTTATAAATGGCACCCTATTTCCTTTATAAATGGCACCCTATTTCCTTTATAAATGGCACCCTATTTCCTTTATAAATGGCACCTTATTTCCTTTATAAATGGCACCTTATTTCCTTTATAAATGGCACCTTATTTCCTTTATAAATGGCACCTTATTTCCTTTATAAATGGCACCCTATTTCCTTTATAAATGGCACCTTATTTCCTTTATAAATGGCACCCTATTTCCTTTATAAATGGCACCTTATTTCCTTTATAAATGGCACCCTATTTCCTTTATAAATGGCACCTTATTTCCTTTATAAATGGCACCTTATTTCCTTTATAAATGGCACCATATTTCCTTTATAAATGGCACCCTATTTCCTTTATAAATGGCACCCTATTTCCTTTATAAATGGCACCCTATTTCCTTTATAAATGGCACCCTATTTCCTTTATAAATGGCACCCTATTTCCTTTATAAATGGCACCCTTATTTCCTTTATAAATGGCACCTTATTTCCTTTATAAATGGCACCCTATTTCCTTTATAAATGGCACCCTATTTCCTTTATAAATGGCACCCTATTTCCTTTATAAATGGCACCCTATTTCCTTTATAAATGGCACCCTATTTCCTTTATAAATGGCACCCTATTTCCTTTATAAATGGCACCTTATTTCCTTTATAAATGGCACCCTATTTCCTTTATAAATGGCACCTTATTTCCTTTATAAATGGCACCCTATTTCCTTTATAAATGGCACCTTATTTCCTTTATAAATGGCACCCTGGGTGGGTGGGTGGGTGGGTGGGTGGGGGGGGGTGGGTGTGGGTGGGTGGGTGGGTGGGTGGGTGTGGGTGGGTGGTGGGTGGGTGGGGGTGGGTGGGTGGGGGGGGGTGGGTGGGTGGGTGGGTGGGGGGGGGTGGGTGTGGGTGGGTGGGTGGGTGGGTGGGTGGGTGGGTGTGGGTGGGTGGTGGGTGGGTGGTGGGGGTGGGTGGGTGGGTGGGTGTGGGTGGGTGGGTGGGTGGGTGGGTGGGTGTGGGTGGGTGGGTGGGTGTGGGTGGGTGGGTGGGTGTGGGTGGGTGGGTGGGTGGGGGTGGAGATTCAGAGCAGGTGGTCAATCTTGATCAAGTGTTCTGATGGCTTGTAAATAGTAACTGTCTGAGCCTGTTGGTATCAGACCAGGGCCCAGGCACCATTTGGGACAAAGCTATTGTCTGGACACTACAGTGGCTATTGAATGCTTGGGGAACGCTATGAAGGGGATGATGGTTAGTCTGATGATTGTGGACTACATGAAAAAGAGGACAGAGCACGCCCCCATTCTCATCGACGGGGCTGTAGTGGAGCAGGTTGAGAGCTTCAAGTTCCTTGGTGTCCACATCACCAACAAACTAACATGGTCCAAGCACACCAGGACAGTCATGAAGAGGGCACAACAAAACCTATTCCCCCTCAGGAGACTGAAAAGATTTGGCACGGGTCCTCAGATCCTCAAAAGGTTATACAGTTGCACCATCGAGAGCATCCTGACTGGTTGCATCATTGCCTGGTATGGCAACTGCTCGGCCTCCGACCGCAAGGCACTACAGAGGGTAGTGTGAATGGCCCTGTACATCACTGTGGCCAAGCTTTCTGCCATCCAGGACCTCTATACCAGGCGGTGTCAGAAGAAGGCCCTAAAAATTGTCAAAGACTACAGCCATCCTAGTCATAGACTGTTCTCTCTTCTACCACATGGCAAGCGGTACCGAAGCGCCAAGTCTAGGTCCAAGAGGCTTCTAAACAGCTTCTACCCCCAAGCCATAAGACTCCTGAACACCTAATCAAATGGCTACCCAGACTATTTACATTGCCCCCCCTCTTTTACACCCCTGCTACTCTCTGTTGTTATCTTTGCATAGTCACTTTAATACCTCTACGCACATCTACATATTGCCTCAACTAATCAGTGCCCCCGCACATTGAGTCTGTACTGGTACCCGCCTGTATATACAGTTGAAGTCGGAAGTTTACATACACCTTAGCCAAATACATTTAAACTCAGTGTTTCACAGTTCCTGACATTTAATCCTAGTAAAAATTCCCTCTCTCAGGTCAGTTAGGATCCCCACTTTATTTTAAGAATGTGAAATGTCAGAATAATAGTAGAGAATTATTTATTTCAGCTTTTATTTCTTTCATCACATTCCCAGTGGGTCAGAAGTTTACATATACTCAATTAGTATTTGGTAGCATTGCCTTTAAATTGTTTCACTTGAGTCAAATGTTTCAGGTAGCCTACCACAAGCTTACCACAATAAGTTGGGTGAATTTTGTCCCATTCCTCCTGACAGAGCTGGTGTAACTGAGTCATGTTTGTAGGCCTCCTTGCTCGCACACGCTTTTTCAGTTCTGCCAACAAAAAATTTTTTGAGGCCACTCCAATACCTTGACTTTGTTGTCCTTAAGCCATTTTTCCACAACTTTGGAAGTATGCTTGGGGTCATTGTCCATTTGGAAGACCCATTTGCAACCAAGCTTTAACTTCCTGACTGATGTCTTGAGATGTTGCTTCAATATATCCACATAATATTCCCTTCCTCATGATGCCATCTATTTTGTGAAGTGCACCAGTCCCTCCTGCAGCAAAGCACCCCCACAACATGATGCTGCCACCCACGTGCTTCAAGGTTGGGATGGTGTTCTTCGGCTTGCAAGCCTCCCCCTTTTACCTCCAAACATAACGATGGTCATTATGGCCAAACAGTTTTTTTTATTTTTGTTTCATCAGACCAGAGGACATTTCTCCAAAAAGTACCATCTTGGTCACCATGTGCAGTTGCAAACCGTAGTCTGGCATTTTTATGGCGATTTTGGAGCAGTGGCTTCTTCCTTGCTGAGCGGCCTTTCAGGTTATGTCAATATAGGACTTGTTTTACTGTGGATATAGATACTTTTGTACCTGTTTCCTCCAGCATCTTCACAAGGTCCTTTGCTGTTGTTCTGGGATTGATTTGCACTTTTCGCAACAAAGTACGTTCATTTCTAGGAGACAGAACACGTCTCCTTCCTGAGCGGTATGACGGCTGCGTGGTTCCATGGTGTTTATACTTGGGTACTATTGTTTGTACAGATGAACGTGGTACCTTCAGGCGTTTGGAAATTGCTCCCAAGGATGAACCAAACTTGTGGAGTTCTACAATTTTCTCTCTGAGGTCTTGGCTGATTTCTTTTGATTTTCCCATGATGTCAAGCAAAGAGGCACTGAGTTTGAAGGTAGGCCTTGAAGTACATCCACAGGTACACCTCCAATTGACTCAAATGATGTCAATTAGCCTATCAGAAGCTTCTAAAGCTATGACATAATTTTCTGGAATTTTCCAAGCTGTTTAAAGGCACAGTCAATTTAGTGTATGTAAACTTCTGACCCACTGGAATTGTGATATAGTGAATTATAAGTGAAATAATCTGTCTGTAAACAATTGTTGGAAAAATTACTTGTGTCATGCAGAAAGTAGATGTCCTAACCAACTTGCCAAAACTATAGTTTGTTAACATGGAGTTTGTTGAGTGGTTAAAAAACTAGTTTTAATGACTCCAACCTAAGTGTATGTAAACTTCTGACTTCAACTGTAGTCTCGCTATTGTTATTTTACTGCTGCTCTTTAATTACTTGTTACTTTTATTTCTTATTCTTATCCGTATTTAAAAAATATATATTTAAACTGCATTGTTGGTTAGGGGCACGTAAGTAAGCATTTCACTGTAAGGTCTACCTACACCTGTTGTATTCAGCATTTCACTGTGAGGTCTACTACACCTGTTGTATTCAGCATTTCACTGTAAGGTCTACCTACACCTGTTGTATTCAGCATTTCACTGTAAGGTCTACTACACCTGTTGTATTCAGCATTTCACTGTGAGCTCTACTACACCTGTTGTATTCAGCATTTCACTGTAAGGTCTACCTACACCTGTTGTATTCAGCATTTCACTGTAAGGTCTACCTTCACCTGTTGTATTCAGCATTTCACTGTAAGGTCTACTACACCTGTTGTTGTTATGCTGGTGAATGAGGACCCAAAAGCGACGTAATAGTAACAGAGTCTTTATTCCAGTAATAAACAAATAATGATTCTCCTGGATATTATCAATGGTCAATCCAAAACAGGAACTGAAATCCTCTCGTCAATAGAGAGGAACGACTGGAGACGCGACCACAGACTGCAGGTCGCTTCAGGAAGGCACTGGCCGTAGCTGACATAGACACCTGCTCACACGCAGCATCTGAAGAAGGCAAAGAACACGACAGGGCGGAACAAGGACACAGGAACAGCAAACATCAAACAAGAATCCGACAAGGACAGAAGCGGAAAACAGAGGGAGAAATAGGGACTCTAATCAGAGGGCAAAATAGGGGACAGGTGTGAAAGAGTAAATGAGGTCGTTAGGAGAATGAGAAACAGCTGGGAGCAGGAACGGAACGATAGAGAGAGAGAAAGAGGGAAAGAACCTAATAAGACCAGCAGAGGGAAGCACAGGGACAAGACATGATGAAAGACAAAACATGACAGTACCCCCCCACTCACCGAGCGCCTCCTGGCGCACTCGAGGAGGAACCCTGGCGGCAACGAAGGAAATCATCAATCAACGAACGGTCCAGCACGTCCCGAGATGGAACCCAACTCCTCTCCTCAGGACCGTAACCCTCCCAATCCACTAAGTACTGGTGACCACGTCCCCGAGAACGCATGTCCATGATCTTTCGTACCTTGTAAATAGGAGCGCCCTCGACAAGGACGGGGGGGGGGGGGGAAAGACGAACGGGGGCGCGAAGAAAAGGCTTGACACAAGAGACATGGAAGACAGGGTGGACGCGACGAAGATGTCGCGGAAGAAGCAGTCGCACAGCGACAGGATTGACGACCTGAGAGACACGGAACGGACCAATGAACCGCGGAGTCAACTTGCGAGAAGCTGTCGTAAGGGGAAGGTTACGAGTGGAAAGCCACACTCTCTGACCGCGACAATACCTAGGACTCCTAATCCTACGTCTATTGGCGGCTCTCACAGTCTGCGCCCTGTAACGGCAAAGTGCAGACCTGACCCTCCTCCAGGTGCGCTCACAACGTTGGACAAAAGCCTGAGCGGAGGGAACGCTGGACTCGGCGAGCTGGGACGAGAACAGAGGAGGCTGGTACCCAAGACTACTCTGAAACGGAGATAGCCCGGTAGCAGACGAAGGAAGCGAGTTGTGAGCGTACTCAGCCCAGGGGAGCTGTTCTGCCCAAGACGCAGGGTTTCGAAACGAAAGGCTGCGTAATATGCGACCAATCGACTGATTGGCCCTTTCTGCTTGACCGTTAGACTGGGGATGAAACCCGGAAGAGAGACTGACAGAAGCACCAATCAAACGACAGAACTCCCTCCAAAACTGTGACGTGAATTGCGGACCTCTGTCTGAAACGGCGTCTAACGGGAGGCCATGAATTCTGAACACATTCTCAATGATGATTTGTGCCGTCTCCTTAGCGGAAGGAAGCTTAGCGAGGGGAATGAAATGTGCCGCCTTAGAGAACCTATCGATAACCGTAAGAATCACAGTCTTCCCCGCAGACGAAGGCAGACCGGTAATAAAGTCTAAGGCGATGTGAGACCATGGTCGAGAAGGAATGGGAAGCGGTCTGAGACGACCGGCAGGAGGAGAGTTACCTGACTTAGTCTGCGCGCAGTCCGAACAAGCAGCCACGAAACGGCGCGTGTCCCGCTCCTGAGTAGGCCACCAAAACCGCTGGCGAATAGAAGCAAGCGTACCCCGAACGCCGGGATGGCCAGCTAACTTGGCAGAGTGAGCCCACTGAAGAACAGCCAGACGAGTAGAGACAGGAACGAACAGAAGGTTACTAGGACAAGCGCGCGGCGACGCAGTGTGAGTGAGTGCTTGCTTTACCTGTCTCTCAATTCCCCAGACAGTCAACCCGACAACACGCCCTTCAGGGAGAATCCCCTCGGGGTCGGTAGAAGCCACAGAAGAACTAAAGAGACGGGATAAGGCATCAGGCTTGGTGTTCTTATTTCCCGGACGATAGGAAATCACGAACTCGAAACGAGCGAAAAACAACGCCCAACGAGCCTGACGTGCATTAAGTCGTTTGGCAGAACGGATGTACTCAAGGTTCTTATGGTCAGTCCAAACGACAAAAGGAACGGTCGCCCCCTCCAACCACTGTCGCCATTCGCCTATGGCTAAGCGGATGGCGAGCAGTTCGCGGTTACCCACATCATAGTTGCGTTCCGATGGCGACAGGCGATGAGAAAAGTAAGCGCAAGGATGGACCTTATCGTCAGACTGGAAGCGCTGAGACAGAATGGCTCCCACGCCCACCTCTGAAGCGTCAACCTCGACAATGAATTGTTTAGTGACGTCAGGAGTAACAAGGATAGGGGCGGATGTAAAACGCTTCTTGAGGAGATCAAAAGCTCCCTGGGCGGAACCGGACCACTTAAAGCAAGTCTTGACAGAAGTCAGAGCTGTGAGAGGGGCAGCCACTTGACCGAAATTACGAATGAAACGCCGATAGAAATTAGCGAAACCGAGAAAGCGCTGCAACTCGACACGTGACTTAGGAACGGGCCAATCGCTGACAGCCTGGACCTTAGCGGGATCCATCTGAATGCCTTCAGCGGAAATAACAGAACCGAGAAATGTGACAGAGGAGACATGAAAGGCGCACTTCTCAGCCTTCACGTAGAGACAATTCTCTAAAAGGCGCTGGAGTACACGTCGAACGTGCTGAACATGAATCTCGAGTGACGGTGAAAAAATCAGGATATCGTCAAGGTAAACGAAAACAAAAATGTTCAGCATGTCTCTCAGTACATCATTAACTAATGCCTGAAAGACAGCTGGAGCATTAGCGAGACCGAACGGCAGAACCCGGTATTCAAAATGCCCTAACGGAGTATTAAACGCCGTTTTCCACTCGTCCCCCTCTCTGATGCGTACGAGATGGTAAGCGTTACGAAGGTCCAACTTAGTAAAGAACCTGGCTCCCTGCAAAATCTCGAAGGCCGACGACATAAGGGGAAGCGGATAACGATTCTTAACCGTTATGTCATTCAGCCCTCGATAATCCACGCAGGGGCGCAGAGTACCGTCCTTCTTCTTAACAAAGAAAAATCCCGCTCCGGCGGGAGAGGAAGAAGGCACCACGGTACCGGCGTTGAGAGAAACAGACAGATAATCCTCGAGAGCCTTACGTTCGGGAGCCGACAGAGAGTATAGTCTACCCCGAGGGGGAGTGGTCCCCGGAAGGAGATCAATACAACAATCATACGACCGGTGAGGAGGAAGGGAGCTGGCTCTGGACCGACTGAAGACCGTGCGCAGATCATGATATTCCTCCGGCACTCCTGTCAAATCACCAGGTTCCTCCTGAGTAGAGGGGACAGAAGACACAGGAGGGATAGCAGACATTAAACACTTCACATGACAAGAAACGTTCCAGGATAGGATAGAATTACTAGACCAATCAATAGAAGGATTATGACATACTAGCCAGGGATGACCCAAAACAACAGGTGTAAAAGGTGAACGAAAAATCAAAAAGGAAATGGTCTCACTGTGGTTACCAGATACTGTGAGGGTTAAAGGTAGTGTCTCACATCTGATACTGGGGAGAAGACTACCATCTAAGGCGAACATGGGCGTGTGCTTCCCTAACTGTCTGAGAGGAATGTCATGTTTCCGAGCCCATGCTTCGTCCATAAAACAACCCTCAGCCCCAGAGTCTATCAAGGCACTGCAGGAAGCAGCTGAACCGGTCCAGCGTAGATGGACCGACAAGGTAGTACAGGATCTTGATGGAGAGACAGGAGTAGTAGCGCTCACCAGTAGCCCTCCGCTTACTGATGAGCTCTGGCTTTTACTGGACATGACATGACAAAATGTCCCGCAGAACCGCAATAGAGGCAAAGGCGGTTGGTGATTCTCCGTTCCCTCTCCTTAGTCGAGATGCGAATACCTCCCAGCTGCATGGGCTCAGTCTCTGAGCCGGTGGGAGGAGATGGTTGAGATGCGGAGAGGGGAAACACCGTTAACGCGAGCTCTCTTCCACGAGCTCGGTGACGAAGATCTACCCGTCGTTCTATGCGGATGGCGAGTGCAATCAAAGAGTCCACGCTGGAAGGAACCTCCCGGGAGAGAATCTCATCCTTAACCTCAGCGTGAAGTCCCTCCAGAAAACGAGCGAGCAACGCCGGCTCGTTCCAGTCACTGGAGGCAGCAAGAGTGCGAAACTCTATAGAGTAATCCGTTATGGATCGATCACCTTGACATAGGGAAGCCAGGGCCCTGGAAGCCTCCTTCCCAAAAACTGAACGATCAAAAACCCGTATCATCTCCTCTTTAAAGTTCTGATAATCGTTAGAACACTCAGCCCTTGCCTCCCAGATAGCTGTGCCCCACTCCCGAGCCCGACCAGTAAGGAGTGATATGACGTAAGCGATCCGAGCTCTCTCTCTTGAGTACGTGTTGGGCTGGAGAGAGAACACAATATCACACTGGGTGAGAAAGGAGCGACACTCAGTGGGCTGCCCAGAGTAACATGGTGGGTTATTAACCCTAGGTTCCGGAGACTCGGAAGACCAGGAAGTAGCTGGTGGCACGAGATGAAGACTCTGAAACTGTCCAGAGAGATCGGAAACCTGAGCGGCCAGGGTCTCAACGGCATGACGAGCAGCAAACAATTCCTGCTCGTGTCTGCCGAGCATTGCTCCCTGGAACTCGACGGCAGTGTTGAGAGAATCCATAGTCGCTGGGTCCATCTTGGTCGGATTCTTCTGTTATGCTGGTGAATGAGGACCCAAAAGCGACGTAATAGTAACAGAGTCTTTATTCCAGTAATAAACAAATAATGATTCTCCTGGATATTATCAATGGTCAATCCAAAACAGGAACTGAAATCCTCTCGTCAATAGAGAGGAACGACTGGAGACGCGACCACAGACTGCAGGTCGCTTCAGGAAGGCACTGGCCGTAGCTGACATAGACACCTGCTCACACGCAGCATCTGAAGAAGGCAAAGAACACGACAGGGCGGAACAAGGACACAGGAACAGCAAACATCAAACAAGAATCCGACAAGGACAGAAGCGGAAAACAGAGGGAGAAATAGGGACTCTAATCAGAGGGCAAAATAGGGGACAGGTGTGAAAGAGTAAATGAGGTCGTTAGGAGAATGAGAAACAGCTGGGAGCAGGAACGGAACGATAGAGAGAGAGAAAGAGGGAAAGAACCTAATAAGACCAGCAGAGGGAAGCACAGGGACAAGACATGATGAAAGACAAACAGAGGGAAGCACAGGGACAAGACATGATCAAAGACAAAACATGACAGTTAGACTCGGTGGAGAGATCATGACGCTGTGTTGTGGAGTTTACTGGATGGGGTCTTTTCAATGCAGTTAAATTGAGTTTGCAGAAGGATGGAAATGTTTTGAAGATGTATTTAAATGGTTTCCGAAGGACAAGGAAAGAAAGGGTGAGGAAACATTTGAATGGTTTAATGGTGAACTAAACATGTCTAATGAGGAATGATCAACCTCAATTGATATTAACGGAACAGGGGAATTTAATTATATAATTAATGAGAAACACCATTCTCTATTCAACTTGGACCATTACTTTAGGAGATCATTATTTCCGTAGAGAGTAATAAAGAGTTGTAATTCTAAGATGATTAGTTATTCGAATTGGTTTATTTTTGATTTCACATGTTTTTTTTTAAATCACGTGTTTGAAAGGGGAAAATGACCAGTTCCCTGAGGTCCTGGTCTTTGTGGTACTTATACAGTGGTATTGTGTTCAGGCTGCATATAGAAAGGAAAATATATGTTAATAATGGATGACAGTTACTTCAAATGGATTGTGATATATGTATTGCTGATTTCATGTTGTGTTTTTGTTTTGATACAAATTTCACCAGAACGGGATCCTGAAGTGGGAATTCTGCGAGGGGTTAGGGTGCTAACTTCATGATCTGGTAACTCTTCCTAGAGGTCGCCAGTAAAATAAGGGAGTATGAACTAATTTAGAAAATGTTTTTTAGCAGTAACATTATGTTATGCTTTTTGACATTAGTCTTAGAGATTAAGGAAAGGTTAATGTCATAATTCGTCATATAGTCAATGTTTGTCTGAATTTCCTGGAACAGAAATGTAATGAACTTAACTGTTGTTGTGATCTGTGCTTTGTTGAGGTTATTATGGAAGTTGACATCAGATCGTGTCTTAATACATGGTAGGAATAATTTGACCACAGACAGTGTGTGTAAACCTCAAAACCCTCCCTCACCGGCTGAAGAAAGAGTGACAAAGGCGCGCAATGAGATACAGTGACTTTTACCACTTCTATCTGAGTCCGAGCCATAAACCAGGTCCGGAGTGCTGAGAGCGCGTGTGGAGTGAGTGTGGAGAGCGAGAACAAGTTCAGGTGAGAGACTTGTGTACTGGGAGAAACGGAAGTATCTCCTTGGATATTAAAATCGGGACATTATCAAGGGCCATGAAATGTGACAGGCAAAAGTTACATGTGCCGTTGGGGAAATGAACTGTAAACGATATCTGAAGAAGACACGCTAGAAGGATAAGTGCTTGGTGAAGGAAAGGGGGGTGGTGGTATACGCCCTGGTAACTATTTAAACTGGGTGAAGGAAAGGGGGGGTGGTGGTATACGCCCTGGTAACTAATTAAACTGGGTGAAGGAAAGGGGGTGGTGGTATACGCCCTGGTAACTATTTAAACTGGGTGAAGGAAAGGGGGGGGGGGGGTGGTATACACCCTGGTAACTATTTAAACTGGGTGAAGGAAAGGGGGGGTGGTGGTATATGCCCTGGTAACTATTTAAACTGGGTGAAGGAAAGGGGGGGGTGGTGGTATACACCCTGGTAACTATTTAAACTGGGTGAAGGAAAGGGGGGGGTGGTGGTATACACCCTGGTAACTATTTAAACTGGGTGAAGGAAAGGGGGGGTGGTGGTATACACCCTGGTAACTATTTAAACTGGGTGAAGGAAAGGGGGGGTGGTGGTATACGCCCTGGTAACTATTTAAACTGGGTGAAGGAAAGGGGGGTGGTGGTATACGCCCTGGTAACTATTTAAACTGGGTGAAGGAAAGGGGGTGGTGGTATACGCCCTGGTAACTATTTAAACTGGGTGAAGGAAAGGGGGGGGGGGTGGTATACGCCCTGGTAACTATTTAAACTGGGCGAAGGAAAGGGGGGGGGGGGTGGTATACGCCCTGGTAACTATTTAAACTGGGTGAAGAAAAGGGGGGGGGGTGGTATACGCCCTGGTAACTATTTAAACTGGGTGAAGGAAAGGGGGGGGGGGGGGTGGTATACGCCCTGGTAACTATTTAAACTGGGTGAAGGAAAGGGGGGGTGGTGGTATACGCCCTGGTAACTATTTAAACTGGGTGAAGGAAAGGGGGGGTGGTGGTATACGCCCTGGTAACTATTTAAACTGGGTGAAGGAAAGGGGAGGTGGTGGTATACACCCTGGTAACTATTTAAACTGGGTGAAGGAAAGGGGGGGTGGTGGTATACGCCCTGGTAACTATTTAAAACTGGGTGAAGGAAAGGGGGGTGGTGGTATACGCCCTGGTAACTATTTAAACTGGGTGAATGAAAGGGGGTGGTGGTATACACCCTGGTAACTATTTAAACTGGGTGAAGGAAAGGGGGGGTGGTGGTATACGCCCTGGTAACTATTTAAACTGAAAATGCATTGCGATACTGATCTTTCTTTACCAGGCCACTCATGACAGGAAAACCGGCAATGAAAAGTTGTTTATAAATGTATGTTCTAACAGAGATGATGTGTGAAGTTGATAAACTGGAATATGATCCTTAGTCTCAGAGCATTGAGTTCTGTCATTCTACATTCTGGTTGGATAATTTATCAAATGTTTTAGTTGTGATTGGGATACAGCGAGAGAGAATTGCTGAAGCACGATGAGGGGTGGGGCCCAGAGAGTCTCCAGACACTTATCTCTAAGTGTCATCGTGAGGGGAGGTAGTTTGTTTGGGGGAATCACTGGATGACAGCTTGGGACAACCATGAAAGTTTTTTTATTTGACCCTGTATTCAGAGTTTTTATGTTACATCTCATCAATGAGTGGTGCTAAGTTATTAAACATGTACTTTGTTTCTCTTTTCTTTTCAAGTCAATATGTTTTCAGGTTTCGTGGAACATGAGGGTGTTCATTGTTCCAGAGGAGGGAATGATGTATATTGACTAACTGATTTGAGAATGTGTTAGTATGTTTATAACTGTAGAACATGCACTAGGAGTATAGTGTGTTATGGGTTAGATGTAATGATAGAGTATAGTGTGTTATGGGTTAGATGTAATGATAGAGTATAGTGTGTTATGGGTTAGATGTAATGATAGAGTATAGTGTGTTATGGGTTAGATGTAATGATAGAGTATAGTGTGTTATGGGTTAGATGTAATGATAGAGGAGTATCATTCCCAGAAACTGTATATTGCTACAGGAAATAGCTCATAGAAGAGGGTGAGCAGCTAACTGTACACAATATGGGGATTTAGTTGAACATTACACACACCTAGATCATGGTGAGAGTAGAAGAGATACCAGTGGCATTTCAGACACTATGGTAAACCTTCAGGACACCTGTGAGTTTTGTTAGGTTGGATATTATTAACAACTCATTCATTTTTCTCCAATTTCTAACAGCCGGTGAACATTTGACAGATTACATGCAGGAGGTTTTTCTCACGGCAGAGGCTGTAGGGACAGTAACTGAAGGAGCAGTAGGGACAGTAACTGATGGAGCTGTAGGGACAGTAACTGATGGAGCTGTAGGGACAGTAACTGAAGGAGCTGTAGGGACAGCAACTGATGGAGCTGTAGGGACAGTAACTGATGGAGCTGTAGGGACAGTAACTGAAGGAGCTGTAGGGACAGCAACTGATGGAGCTGTAGGGACAGGAACTGAAGGAGCTGTAGGGACAGGAACTGAAGGAGCTGTAGGGACAGGTACTGAAGGAGCAGTAGGGACAGTAAATGAAGGAGCTGTAGGGACAGTAACTGAAGGAGCTGTAGGCACAGTAACTGAAGGAGCTGTAGGCACAGTAACTGAAGGAGCTGTAGGGACAGTAACTGAAGGAGCTGTAGGGACAGTAACTGATGGAGCTGTAGGGACAGGAACTGAAGGAGCTGTAGGGACAGGAACTGAAGGAGCTGTATGGACAGGAACTGAAGGAGCTGTAGGGACAGTAACTGAAGGAGCTGTAGGGACAGTAACTGAAGGAGCTGTAGGCACAGTAACTGAAGGAGCTGTAGGGACAGTAACTGAAGGAGCTGTAGGGACAGTAACTGAAGGAGCTGTAGGGACAGTAACTGAAGGAGCTGTAGGGACAGTAACTGAAGGAGCTGTAGGGACAGTAATTGAAGGAGCTGTAGGGACAGTAACTGAAGGAGCTGTAGGGACAGTAACTGAAGAAGCAGTAGGGACAGTAACTGAAGGAGCTATAGGGACAGTAACTGAAGGAGATGTAGGGACAGTAACTGAAGGAGCTGTAGGGACAGTAACTGAAGGAGCAGTAGGGACAGTAACTGAAGGAGCTGTAGGGACAGTATCTGAAGGAGCAGTTGGGACAGTAACTGAAGGAGCTGTAGGCACAGTAACTGAAGGAGCCGTAGGGACTGTAACTGAAGGAGCTGTAGGGACAGTAACTGAAGGAGCTGTAGGGATAGTAACTGAAGGAGCTGTAGGGACAGTAACTGAAGGAGCAGTAGGGACAGTAACTGAAGGAGCTGTAGGGACAGTAACTGAAGGAGCTGTAGGGACAGTAACTGAAGGATCAGTAGGGACAGTAACTGAAGGAGCTGTAGGGATAGTAACTGAAGGAGCTGTAGGGACAGTAACTGAAGGAGCTGTAAGGACAGTAACTGAAGGAGATGCAGGGACAGTAACTGAAGGAGCTGTATTGACAGTAACTGAAGGAGCTGTAGGGACAGTAACTGAAGGAGCTGTAGGGACAGTAACTGAAGGAGCTGTAGGGACAGTAACTGAAGGAGCAGTAGGGACAGTAACTGAAGGAGCAGTACTAGTAGCGTAGGATGCTATATTGATGGCATGGAACTGGACTACTACACACGAGGGGTATTGTGAGACTATGGTCATGGGCCATGGTAGAAGGAGCAGTGGTTACTGTAGTAGTATTGTAGGGCTATCAGTTATGACGACTCATGTCACATGGATTGGTTACTGGTAACTGGGGGACCAATGGGAGAACAGGGGATGCGGTTATTCAAATATCACAAATGATGTTGTCAGGAAATGACCCATGTGTTGCAGTGTGTAAATCCTCAGGTGAAAGCAGAGATATAACCAAGGGCACAGGCTGAATTCTGGCATAGTTCTCACGTGAAGTGAAGTCCAGCTGCATAATGGGTGAGTGAAGACACCATGACACAGGAAGTGGAGAGAGAGAGACTAGATTCCACTGTAAGACATACAGATGGGTTGGGTCTGGGAACTACTATAAACATCATAGTTGGTTTGGGGTTTAGCTGCTTTATGGGTTAATGCATCATATGATAGAGGATAGAGGGGTAATTGTACTGTGAACAACATGTTGAAGGCATTGATGTGAAAGCAGATACAGTGCTGAGTTCCCTCAAGAAGATGGAACGTGGATTAGGGATACGCACTTGCATATCAGGTGACGTGCCTATCAGGTAAAATGGAGGAGATGGGGAACAAAGTGAAAATGACATGACTTGGGAACACCTCTCAGAACCTGGGGCCGAAAGGGGAAGACTGGGTGGAAGCTTTTTAGAGCTTTCATTTTTGTGGAACCCAGCAGGAAAGTGTCCTGGAGGCATAGAGTCAGGTGAAGAGAGAGTGGGAATTGTCATGGTTTCAGGCTTTGGTTGTCATGCATATATAATTATGCATAGCTTATCACATTGTTAATACTGTTATGTTTTATGTATTTTTGTTGCTTTCCAAGTCTTGTGCTATCACTCTCCTAGGAACCAGAAGGGGAAAGTGGAGAAACTAAAAGCTGCTCCATCTGCCATTGAAGGAGACAGCAGATTCAGCTGGAATGGCATTTTGTTGTGTGATCATAATTCAGAGGCCATAAGTCTCTGAATTTGTACACCCCACAGTGACTGTCTGTCCATTGTTTGTTCAGTTGTTTATTTGTTTAATTATTGTATTATAATCATGTGTTCGTTTTTTAATTCATGTATTATTATCATTGTTTATACATTTATTAGTAATTTCCAAGTTTATATGAATTGAACATTAGGATGCTATTGTTCAAGACGAGGGACTGTTGGATTCGACAGTTTGAACATTGAGATATTAAAGACATGATAGATTAGACACATAGTATATTAAGGAGTAAAAGAGACTGGGTCTCTGTAGAAAGACAGATAGCTGTGGAATGTGTTGGGGGACGAGAGGAGAGCAAAGTGTGAAACAGGGGAGACAGATGGACATCTGTGGATTAGATGAAGGAGGGGTTGAGGTCAGGAGGTGAGGACAGGTCACCTGAAGGGAGTAATAAAGGTTTGGTATCCTTTAACCCTTTTTACTCTCTTCCTGTAGAACCATAAGATGAAAGGATTGAAGAGAAGGAGGAGTGTCTTAAGTGGGATATAAATATCTGGATGGGACAAATGTTGGGTTGTCTGAATTACAGCTGTACAGAACCTCTGGGAAGAACTAAACTTGGTTAAAGCTTCTTTAGTGTCCGTGGGTTATTTACTCTGAAAAATAAGAACCTAACAATACATACTGAGATCATTTAAGATAAACGAATTAACTTGGTATTGGAATCATATTTGAACAGAATCCATTGGCATCACTTTGGCATCACATTAGTATTACATTGGTATCACATTGGCCTCACATTGGTATTACATTGGCATCACATTGGTATCACATTGGCATCACATTGGCATCACATTGGTATTACATTGGTATTACATTGGTATCACATTGGTATCACATTGGTATTACATTGGTATTACATTGGTATTACATTGGTATCACATTGGTATCACATTGGTATTACATTGGTATTACATTGGTATTACATTGGTATTATGTTGGTATTACATTGGTATCACATTGGTATCACATTGGTATTACATTGGTATTACATTGGTATTACATTGGTATTACATTGGTATCACATTGGTATTACATTGGTATTACATTGGTATCACATTGGTATCACATTGGTATTACATTGGTATTACATTGGTATTACATTGGTATTACATTGGTATTATATTGGTATCACATTGGTATTACATTGGTATCACATTGGTATCACATTGGCATCACATTTCCATTTAGCTCCAACTTGATACATTCCTGTTCCAATTCACTCAATGGTGGTTGAGATGGGAAGTTCTGCACTTCTCTTCTTCTTGTTGGTTCTGTAGAAAGAGATGGTCTGTGTTAAAGTCAACAGAAGTGTGTGTGTGTGTGTGTGTGTGTGTGTGTGTGTGTGTGTGTGTGTGTGTGTTATTTACCTTTGTAACTTGGCAATGACTTTGTTGATCCATCGTGCATCTGGAGTCACACAGACGGCGGCTTTGTCCTTCTTGGTAACGCTGATGAATGAAGGGAGGGATATATATTACAGCGTCACCATGGTTACATATCATACACTGCAGAATAAAACCTATCAGAAAATGTCAATATGAACGTACACATATTTAGCAGATGTTATTACGGCTGTAGTGAAATGGTTGTGTTCCCAGCTCCAACAGTGCAGTAATATCTAACAATACACACACATCTGAGTCAAAGAATGGAATGAAGAAATCTATAAATATTAGGACGAGCAAAGTCTGAGTACTGTATATGTAAATGTATGTATAGATACAGTACCAGTCAAAAGTTTGGACACCTACTAATTTCAGGGTTTTTATTTATTTTTACTATTTTCTACATTGTAGAATAATAGTGAAGACATCAAAACTATGAAATAACACATATGGAATCATGTTGTAATCCAAGAAAGTGTTAAACAAATCAAAATATATTTTATTTTTGAGATTGTTCAAAGTCGCCACCCTTTGCCTTGATGATAGCTTTACACACTCTTGGCATTCCTTCCACCTCATGGCTGGTTTTTGCTCTGACAGGCACTGACAACTCTAGGAACTTTATATAGACAGGTGTGAGATGTTCCAAATCATGTCTAATCAATTGAATTTACCACAGGCGGACTCCAATCAAGTTGTAGAAACATCTCAAGGATGATCAATGGAAACAGGATGCATCTAAACTCAATTTAGAGTCTCATAGCAAAGCGTCTGAATACTTATGTAAATAAGGTGTTTCTGTTTTTTATTTTTAATACATTTTCTAAAATGTCTAAAAACCTGTTTTCACTTTGTTATTATGGAGTATTGTGTGTAAATTGATGAGGACAATTTTTTATTTAATCCATTTTAGAAAAAGGCTGTAAACATAATAAAATGTGGAAAAAGTCAAGGGGTCTGAATACTTTCTGAATGCACTATATGTATATGTATACATGTGTGATTGAATGTATAGTCATTGTGGACAGTATGTGGATAGAATATCCCTGCCACATACTGAGTTTCGGGGGAATTGCTATAGACTACCACTGCAAATGCCCACATTTATTACAATGTCTTAGCCTTGGTTACGAATAGGAACATTGAACTCATCATCAGTGACTGATGATTGGTTTACATAGCATGCAGTAAAGCGACTATACAGACGAATTAATTTCCCCTCCACCACGACCTATCCCCCACGCGTCTTCCCCCTATGCGTTAGAAAACCACAGTTTAGCGCTTCGTTCAAGACCTCGCTGACTGACTCACATGCTCTATGTGTGGAGACAATGACAGCCACCATGGGTTTTAGGGCGGTTTCCAAGACACAGATGAAGCCTGGACAACAACAACAAAAAAGCATGGAGATTCCATTGGGCCAGTGGTTACCAACCAATCGATCGCGATCGACTTCAAGGCATTCCTAGTCGATCACCAAACATTTCTGTAGAAAAGTCGACGATAAAAGTTTTGCGACTCTTTAAAAAAAAAAAATCGTGTTGCGCTGTTACCGGTAGGTGCACTTTATTCAGAAGTCTTGCGCACCGGGTAGGCAAAGTGTTCCCATTTTAAACAATTTAATTTGTCTGAAAAGACAAACTCCGCCTGACCGGCGGACAGGAAGATCTGTGAATAAATCTAGTGATCCTACTGCGCTGGCCAATCGGATAGCTCAGATCACTGTGCCTACGACTTCCACGACTCTTGCCACAGCAAAGTTTGATACCAGCCTATGTAAGATTTCATAACTTTTAAAACCATGACCAGAGAGAAATTATCAAAGAATACAGCTGCTGTTTTTATGAGTGAGTTCATGTTTAAGTTTTCATTCTGCTTTGTCACTGTTTTGATTCAACACTATTACAAAACATAAAACATGTTTCTCTCTACTTCCACTCACACTGTAATGAATGAGTAGCCAAGTGTATCGATAGCGCTGTTTTTATTATTATTGGCAGCTCGTCCTGTCTATTTTAATAGGGAGGGATATTTAACTGTCTCTGGTCATAGGAACAACATGAATTTGTGCATGAGGCAGATGCGGTGTGACTCGACATTAGCCACCAGGTGGAAGACGTTGTCCCCTCTCTCTGGTTAGTCTCACCGGAGGAAAGGAAGGAGAGAGCAGGACGGTGTGAGGTGGACCCTCTGCTGTTCTCTCCCTCCGCTGAGACTAATGCGGTGTTCAAAACTACTGGGAACTCTGAAATCTCAGACTTCAGTGTGTTCAAGACAACTGGAAACTGAAAAAACGAGATCCGAATAGGAAAAATCGATTTGAACGGTCATCCGACTCTAAATTCCAAGTCAGTAACTGTGTATACTGCGATAATGTATTAGACATACTGCGATAATGTATTAGGTACAGCATACTGTGATAGTGTATTAGGCATAATGTGATACTGTATTAGACATACTGCGATAATGTATTTCGCATACTGTGATAATGTATTATACATACTGTGATCATGTATTAGACATACTACGATAATGTATTAGGTATAATGTGATAATGTTTTAGACATCCTGTGATAATGTATTAGGCATACTGCGATAATGTATTAGTCATGTTTAAAAATATATATATTTTAGAAATAGATGTTGGTTTGCTTGTTGACTGTGAAAGTGTTCTTGACTGTTGTTAGGTGGTGTTAGTTGACTCACATGATCTCTGTTTGACGACAGTGGGCACCTGGAGGTAGGATCTCTATCCTGTGGAACAGCCTGGGAGAGATGAAAGCAGAGGACGTCCGGATGCAGCGACACTTCTGACATGCAGCACAGCCGTTCATGGGGAATGCTGCTGGGATGAAGACCGTGAATATTACATACAATAACAATATAGTATTGTTCCAATTTGGGGTTAAAGGTTAAGGTTTAAGGGATAGAGGTAACACCTTTTTATCATCACTAAAAGTTGCACTTTGAAACATGTGAATGTTACAAAAACAAAACTGATTCTAGATCAGCACTCTTAGGGCTCTATTCAGTCTGTATCATCGCTGAAGTGTTACAGATCAAATCAAATCAAAGTTTATTTGTCTCGTGCACCGAATACAGCAGGTGTAGTAGACCTTACAGTGAAATGATTACAGGCTCTAACCAATAGTGCAAAAAAGGTATTAGGTGAACAATAGGTAAGTAAAGAACTAAAAACAACAGTAAAAAGACAGTGATTGCGTGATAGCAATGTAACAGTAATATCTGATTGAGCCGACATGCAGCGTTTACCGTGAATGCAGTTTCCGCTAAGGAACATTACCTTTAAATTTCACTCACGCTGCAATGCAGAACTTCTGCCATACGGATTGAATACAGACCCTACTCTGAGACACTTAAAACTGCAATGGATTGATTGTGATAATTGGAATTAAATTGTTAAAAAAATAAATGATAATAGGTTTGGTTTGTTGATTGTTCAAGAGTCAAGTTGAACAGATTCATATATATATAGATAAAGATGTAATATCTCACCTTGAAGAGCCACGAACCAGCAGAGAGTCAGGGAGACCAACAGGTAGTGTGGCTTGAAAGGCATCTTGAGTCTGTGTTGGCTGTGGTCGGCTGGTGTCTACTGAAACTGAATGATGTTGTCTCTGGGTTTATATTGCTGCAAAAAGGAAGTGTGGGGGAATCCCTCGTCTTCACGCAAAATGATGATCAGACTTGGAGTTTATAAAAATGTCTATATATATTCACTATTTTTAACTTTATCCTTAATTTATAGCCTTGTGATTCATTCTATTGAAATTAAACATGCCATATTGAGAATCTGTCTTGTTACAATTGTAAAGAGGATTTTAATGATAATATAATCAAATAGTACTTCAGCAATCTAGTCAAAACATGGTAAATGCTGAGTAGAACAAGTAGAAATTCAGTGGTTAAGATTGGATAGCGTTTAAAAACGGAATTTCTCGTAGACATACAGACAGGTCCATAATTATTGGCCTTGATAAAGATTAACAATAAAATGTATGAAATCAATAATACAAACACTGTTGTATGCAACAAAAAAAAGGGAAATTATATTTATTTTATACTAATACAATTTCTCAGTGAAAGTGATTTTGTTTCACAAGTTATATTTTTTTTCTCTCTCAAAAAGATAGGGGTTAAAATGGCACTGCTGTTTTCAATACCTCACATTGAGAGGATAATGGCCACTGAGCCTTTTTCCACAATGTTTTATAGGATCTTCTTTTATGCCTGCTACATTAGGTTATGAGAATGAAGAACACATCGGGAGGGATCTTAGACCTGCTACGTTAGGTTATGAGAATGAAGAACACATCAGGAGGGATCTTAGACCTGCTACGTTAGGTTATGAGAATGAAGAACACATCAGGAGGGATCTTAGACCTGCTACGTTAGGTTATGAGAATGAAGAACACATCGGGAGGGATCTTAGACCTGCTACGTTAGGTTATGAGAATGAAGAACACATCAGGAGGGATCTTAGAACTGCTACGTTAGGTTATGAGAATGAAGAACACATCAGGAGGGATCTTAGACCTGCTACGTTAGGTTATGAGAATGAAGAACACATCAGGAGGGATCTTAGACCTGCTACGTTAGGTTATGAGAATGAAGAACACATCAGGAGGGATCTTAGACCTGCTACGTTAGGTTATGAGAATGAAGAACACATCAGGAGGGATCTTAGACCTGCTACGTTAGGTTATGAGAATGAAGAACACATCGGGAGGGATCTTAGACCTGCTACGTTAGGTTATGAGAATGAAGAACACATCGGGAGGGATCTTAGACCTGCTACGTTAGGTTATGAGAATGAAGAACACATTGGGAGGGATCTTAGACCTGCTACGTTAGGTTATGAGAATGAAGAACACATCAGGAGGGATCTTAGACCTGCTACGTTAGGTTATGAGAATGAAGAACACATCAGGAGGGATCTTAGACCTGCTACGTTAGGTTATGAGAATGAAGAACACATCAGGAGGGATCTTAGACCTGCTACGTTAGGTTATGAGAATGAAGAACACATCAGGAGGGATCTTAGACCTGCTACGTTAGGTTATGAGAATGAAGAACACATCAGGAGGGATCTTAGACCTGCTACGTTAGGTTATGAGAATGAAGAACACACCGGGAGGGATCTCAGACCTGCTACGTTAGGTTATGAGAATGAAGAACACATCAGGAGGGATCTTAGACCTGCTACGTTAGGTTATGAGAATGAAGAACACACCGGGAGGGATCTCAGACCTGCTACGTTAGGTTATGAGAATGAAGAACACATCAGGAGGGATCTTAGACCTGCTACGTTAGGTTATGAGAATGAAGAACACATCAGGAGGGATCTTAGACCTGCTACGTTAGGTTATGAGAATGAAGAACACATCGGGAGGGATCTTAGACCTGCTACGTTAGGTTATGAGAATGAAGAACACATCGGGAGGGATCTTAGACCTGCTACGTTAGGTTATGAGAATGAAGAACACATCAGGAGGGATCTTAGACCTGCTACGTTAGGTTATGAGAATGAAGAACACATCAGGAGGGATCTTAGACCTGCTACGTTAGGTTATGAGAATGAAGAACACATCAGGAGGGATCTTAGACCTGCTACGTTAGGTTATGAGAATGAAGAACACATCGGGAGGGATCTTAGACCTGCTACGTTAGGTTATGAGAATGAAGAACACATCAGGAGGGATCTTAGAACTGCTACGTTAGGTTATGAGAATGAAGAACACATCAGGAGGGATCTTAGACCTGCTACGTTAGGTTATGAGAATGAAGAACACATCAGGAGGGATCTTAGACCTGCTACGTTAGGTTATGAGAATGAAGAACACATCAGGAGGGATCTTAGACCTGCTACGTTAGGTTATGAGAATGAAGAACACATCAGGAGGGATCTTAGACCTGCTACGTTAGGTTATGAGAATGAAGAACACATCGGGAGGGATCTTAGACCTGCTACGTTAGGTTATGAGAATGAAGAACACATCGGGAGGGATCTTAGACCTGCTACGTTAGGTTATGAGAATGAAGAACACATCGGGAGGGATCTTAGACCTGCTACGTTAGGTTATGAGAATGAAGAACACATCAGGAGGGATCTTAGACCTGCTACGTTAGGTTATGAGAATGAAGAACACATCAGGAGGGATCTTAGACCTGCTACGTTAGGTTATGAGAATGAAGAACACATCAGGAGGGATCTTAGACCTGCTACGTTAGGTTATGAGAATGAAGAACACATCAGGAGGGATCTTAGACCTGCTACGTTAGGTTATGAGAATGAAGAACACATCAGGAGGGATCTTAGACCTGCTACGTTAGGTTATGAGAATGAAGAACACACCGGGAGGGATCTCAGACCTGCTACGTTAGGTTATGAGAATGAAGAACACATCAGGAGGGATCTTAGACCTGCTACGTTAGGTTATGAGAATGAAGAACACACCGGGAGGGATCTCAGACCTGCTACGTTAGGTTATGAGAATGAAGAACACATCAGGAGGGATCTTAGACCTGCTACGTTAGGTTATGAGAATGAAGAACACATCAGGAGGGATCTTAGACCTGCTACGTTAGGTTATGAGAATGAAGAACACATCGGGAGGGATCTTAGACCTGCTACGTTAGGTTATGAGAATGAAGAACACATCGGGAGGGATCTTAGACCTGCTACGTTAGGTTATGAGAATGAAGAACACATCAGGAGGGATCTTAGACCTGCTACGTTAGGTTATGAGAATGAAGAACACATCGGGAGGGATCTTAGACCTGTTACGTTAGGTTATGAGAATGAAGAACACATCGGGAGGGATCTTAGACCTGCTACGTTAGGTTATGAGAATGAAGAACACATCAGGAGGGATCTTAGACCTGCTACGTTAGGTTATGAGAATGAAGAACACATCGGGAGGGATCTTAGACCTGCTACGTTAGGTTATGAGAATGAAGAACACATCGGGAGGGATCTTAGACCTGCTACGTTAGGTTATGAGAATGAAGAACACATCAGGAGGGATCTTAGACCTGCTACGTTAGGTTATGAGAATGAAGAACACATCGGGGGGGGGATCTTAGACCTGCTACGTTAGGTTATGAGAATGAAGAACACATCGGGAGGGATCTTAGACCTGCTACGTTAGGTTATGAGAATGAAGAACACATCAGGAGGGATCTTAGACCTGCTACGTTAGGTTATGAGAATGAAGAACACATCGGGGGGGATCTTAGACCTGCTACGTTAGGTTATGAGAATGAAGAACACATCGGGAGGGATCTTAGACCTGCTACGTTAGGTTATGAGAATGAAGAACACAACGGGAGGGATCTTAGACCTGCTACGTTAGGTTATGAGAATGAAGAACACATCGGGAGGGATCTTAGACCTGCTACGTTAGGTTATGAGAATGAAGAACACATCGGGAGGGATCTCAGACCTGCTACGTTAGGTTATGAGAATGAAGAACACATCAGGAGGGATCTTAGACCTGCTACGTTAGGTTATGAGAATGAAGAACAAATCGGGAGGGATCTCAGACCTGCTACGTTAGGTTATGAGAATGAAGAACACATCGGGAGGGATCTTAGACCTGCTACGTTAGGTTATGAGAATGAAGAACACATCAGGAGGGATCTTAGACCTGCTACGTTAGGTTATGAGAATGAAGAACACATCGGGAGGGATCTTAGACCTGCTACGTTAGGTTATGAGAATGAAGAACACATCAGGAGGGATCTTAGACCTGCTACGTTAGGTTATGAGAATGAAGAACACATCAGGAGGGATCTTAGACCTGCTACGTTAGGTTATGAGAATGAAGAACAAATCGGGAGGGATCTCAGACCTGCTACGTTAGGTTATGAGAATGAAGAACACATCGGGAGGGATCTTAGACCTGCTACGTTAGGTTAAGAGAATGAAGAACACATCAGGAGGGATCTTAGACCATTCCTCTATAACAGAGACTTTCCAGATCCTTGATATCGCTTGTCTTACTGGAAGATCCACTTGTGGCCAAGTTCCAGACTCCTGGAGAAGGCAACCAGGTTTTTGGCAAAAATGGCCTGGTACTTGGGCAAATTTGATGTCGTTGACCGTAACAAGGGCCCCAGGACAAAACAAAAATGATATGTTTGGTCTTCATTTAAGGTTAGGGTTAAGGTGGCTAGCTAGTTGACTATTGTGGCTAGTTAGTTGACTGCTGTGGCTAGCTAGTTGACTAGCTAGCTGACTGATGTGGCTAGCTAGCTGACTGCTGTGGCTAGCTAGTTGACTGCTGTGGCTAGCTAGTTGACTGTTGTGGCTAGCTAGTTGACTGTTGTGACTAGCTAGCTGATTGATGTGGCTAGCTAGCTGACTGCTGTGGCTAGCTAGTTGACTGCTGTGGCTAGCTAGCTGACTGCTGTGGCCGAAAAATAATTTGTTTTGAAAGTTGGATCAACTTATCCTTTGAGGCTTTAAAGGTGTTCTTACACTATGATTTTGAACATTCAAAGTATGTGGGAAACATCCCTGGCAGGCATTGTTGTCATCTTAGCTTGCTACATAACTTCTGAATGATAGGAAGCAGGAGCACCAATCAGCCTACACCACCGCACATACACCCATTGTTACTATGACAACTAGCCATGTCATCAAATGAATGCTGCCTGAACACAAACCCATCGGTACTATGACAACTAGCCATGTCATCAAATGAATGCTGTCTAAACACAAACCCATCGTTACTATAACAACTAGCCATGTCATCAAATGAATGCTGTCTGAACACACACCCATTGTTACTATGACAACTAGCCATGTCATCAAATAAATGCTGTCTGAACACAAACCCATCGTTACTATGACAACTAGCCATGTCATCAAATGAATGCTGTCTGAACACAAACCCATCGTTACTATGACAACTAGCCATGTCATCAAATGAATGCTGTCTGAACACAAACCCATCGTTACTATGACAACGAGCCATGTCATCAAATGATGCTGTCTGAACACAAACCCATCGTTACTATGACAACTAGCCATGTCATCAAATGAATGCTGTCTGAACACGAACCCATCGTTACTATGACAACTAGCCATGTCAACAAATGAATGCTGTCTGAACACAAACCATTGTTACTATGCCAACTAGCCATGACATCAAATGAATGCTGTCTAAACACGAACCCATCGTTACTATGACAACTAGCCATGTCAACAAATTAATGCTGTCTGAACACGAACCCATCGTTACTATGACAACTAGCCATGTCAACAAATTAATGCTGTCTGAACACGAACCCATCGTTACTATGACAACTAGCCATGTCAACAAATTAATGCTGTCTGAACACATACAAATCCGATTGGGTCACTTGTAACTTGCTGTTTGGACAGTGAGAAATTCCAAAACGGATTTGAAAAACATAACTGATTTGAGCATTAAGGCCTGCAGTGTGAGCAAGGTTTTAGTGCATTCAACTAGGCCTAAATTTAGCAGGGAGAACAACGACTTCCAGTAGTCCATTTTCAAAAAAGCAGAATTAGTGGCAGGAAGAAAAAAACACTGAATTAATTAGTCTCCTTGGAATTCCCATTCATCAAAAATAGCAAGATGTTTCAAATTTCGTAAGACTTGTTTGTGGTACGCATGTATCTCTTCTTATTATCATCTAATAACAATCCTTTTTTATTTTAATTTAAATTTAACCTTTATTTAACCAGGTAGACCAGTTGAGAACAAGTTCTCATTTACAACTGCGACCTGGCCAAGATAAAGCAAAGCAGTTCGACAAAAACAACAACACAGAGTTACACAATAAACAAACATACAGTCAATAACACAATAGTACAGTCATGGGTAGAATACAATGGGTAGAATAACATGGGTAGAATAACATGGGTAGAATAACATGGGTAGAATAACATGGGTAGAATAACATGGGTAGAATAACATATGTCTTATAATAAAGGCTATTATGGTCAGATAAAATAGGATTAGATGAAGGCTAATCCAAGTTTATAACAAAGTAATAATGTAATATTAGCTGTGTTAGTATTACTATATTACCATACTTTAATAGTCCAGACTGACAGTGAGTCTAGTAGATAGGAGGCCTATTATATCAGTACCATCATTATAATACAGGGTTTTATGGCTTTGCAGAACCAAAAAACTCCAAATCGACCAAAGGAGGAAGAAAGCACAGCATTTCACTTTCTGGATTTCACTTTCCCCTCTGAACCAGAATAGAAAGTTAGGCAATATAATGAACCTGAACACCGTGTGTAGACAACATGCAGCCAGCCCATGTCTGTGTCACCTTCTATGATCTGAGTATGATGAGCATGGTGGGTCAGTGGAAACCTGGGGTGTTTTCACTACCACTCAAACCCACACGGAAACCAGCAGAAGCAAACAGAAGGAAAAGGGGAGGGACCAACCTGAATTTGTCCAAAAGAAACTTGAATTTTTATTGAAAAGCATGTTTTTGTTCCAAGTTAATGGTTTCCGTTACAAACTGTTTGCTACGGTTTTGTTCTGAATGAATAGACCTCTGGGTGTTAAGACCAGTGTCTCCCAATCCTGGTTCTGGAGACCCAAAGGGGAGCACTCACAAGCCTGATTCAAATCAAAGGTTTCATGATGACTTGATTAGTTGAATCAAGTCTGAGTGCTCGTGCAAACAGCACTAACTGTTATAAAGACATTATAACACTGTTATATAGACATTATAACACTGTTATATAGACATTATAACACTGTTATATAGACATTATAACACTGTTATATAGACATTATAACACTGTTATATAGACATTATAACACTGTTATATAGAGACTATAACACTGTTATATAGACATCATAACACTGTTATATAGACATTATAACACTGTTATATAGACATTATAACACTGTTATATAGACATTATAACACTGTTATATAGACATTATAACACTGTTATATAGACATTATAACACTGTTATATAGCCATTATAACACTGTTATATAGACATTATAACACTGTTATATAGACATTATAACACTGTTATATAGACATTATAACACTAACTGTGAGAATCACACTGTTTCATTCAGTGGAAACTATTGCAGCTCCTACTGTAACTATCAGGCATGTTGGTCCCAGTAGTTTCCATTGGAAATGATGAGTGTGAACCTAACCTCATCTGTTTCATACGGTTGGCTGCTGCCGGCTCCCACACTAAAGGACTGTTAGCAGACGCTCTTATCCAGAGAGACTTACAGTTTAGTGTGTTCAGCTGAAGATAGCTCGGTGGGACAAGTTAGACATACCAGAACCAACAAGTTCACCGCACTTTGACATTTATATGTTGGCGTGCTTCTGCCTGGTTTGTTAGGCCTATATAGTTACAGCTTAGTCATTTAGCAGACATTTTTATCCAGAGGGACTTACAGGAGCAGATTAGGGTGAAGTGCTTTGTTCAATGGCATATCGAAAGATTTTTCACCTAGTATGCTCGGGGATTCGAACCAGAGACCTTTAACACTCACTGGCCCAACACTCTTAACCACTAGGCCGCCCATAGTGACAAGAGGAAGTTCAGAGTAGAAATGATGTGTGTGTTGAATGGCTGCAGACCAGAGGCAGCAGGCCTTTTCAGTTAACCTACTAATATCACTATCCTGGGCACTGTCTCTGTTTGATGAGTTGAGCAAAACATTTTTTTTTTTTGTGACCATCAGTATGACTTTGAAACCAAACTGAAGTGCATTTTGTGGTGTGGTATTAGTGATGGTGAGGCTGATCTGTGGTGTCAATTCCCGGTTCAAGAGGCGACCGGGTGCAAGATGGCCCCCGCGAGCAAGATGAAACATCATTGCACTAGCAAACACTTGAGTGGAGAGAGAAGAACTGTGGTAAATCGAGCAGAGGATGGTGCCGTGAGCAGCAGGCCAGCGTGGTGCGCGCAAATTAAACTTGAGAGATTTTGAGTGTCACTTTTAGCGATTGTTCGTATTTTGTGGTAGCCAGGCTCAGCAAGAGAAGATTCTGAAAAGGGAAAAGCTTAATGGATTAAAGAATTAAAAGCCATGTCCCTGTTGTTTGTCCTAGGTTGAGGGGAGTCATCACTGGTGTCCCTATATCTATGTCCACAGATGATATTAAAGAAAATGTGAAGGGAGGCAGAGTGACTGAGACCAAAAGGTTGATCAGTAGGAAAGAGGGTTGAAGAAGCCAAAGCCTATCAGTGCTGCTGAGGTTTGAGAAGGTTTTGCCTGGAAAAGTACAGATAGAATTCCTTAATTTCAATGTTAGAGAATTTGTCCCATATGCACTGCAGTGTTTTAAATGCCAAATAATGGGACATGTAGCTGCTCAGTGTAAAGGAAAGAAAATATATGTGTGGAGGGGAACATGATTACGGTGAATGTGGAAGCAATGTGAAGGACAAGTGCTGTAATTGTGTGTGTGTGATGCATCTGATGTATCATATCAGATTGGTGGAATTGCAGTGTGGACTGATGGAGCTTCCATGGCTGCTCCTGTAGTAAGAGGACCTACTGTCAGACTGATGGAGCTTCCATGGCTGCTCCTGTAGTAAGTGGACCTACTGTCAGACTGATGGAGCCTCCATGGCTGCTCCTGTAGTAAGAGGACCTACTGTCAGACTGATGGAGCCTCCATGGCTGCTCCTGTAGTAAGTGGACCTGCTGTCAGACTGATGGAGCTTCCATGGCTGCTCCTGTAGTAAGTGGACCTGCTGTCAGACTGATGGAGCTTCCATGGCTGCTCCTGTAGTAAGTGGACCTGCTGTCAGACTGATGGAGCTTCCATGGCTGCTCCTGTAGTAAGTGGACCTACTGTCAGACTGATGGAGATTCCATGTCTGCTCCTGTAGTAAGTGAACCTACTGTCAGACTGATGGAGCTTCCATGGCTGCTCCTGTTGGGCTGGTGTTTCTTTTTTTCCTCGTTTTCTCCCCTTTTTCTTGGTGTCCAATTGGTTTTTACAGTCTTGTCTCATCGCTGCAACTCCCATACGGAGTCGGGAGAGGTGAAGGTCGAGAGCCGTGCGTCCTCAAAAACAAAAACAAACCAAGCCGTACTTGCTTCTTGACACAATGCCCACTTAACCCGGAAGCCAGGAAACACCGTACACCTGGCGACCGTGTGAGCGTGCACTGTGCCCGCCACAGGAGTCACTAGTGCCAGAGAGAAGCAAATGTAACCACAGGACATGTGACAGAGTTGATGGACACCCTATGTTCATCGATGGATGGAACGTTCCACAGAATGGAATATAATCACGTGCTATCAGAAACCGCTGCACTTGACCCCAGGTTTAAGAAGTTAGCCTTCAGTGATGCCAGAGCGATTGATGAGACTCTTCAAAGAATAACCTCAGCATCAGGGAGGGACAGCCCCAGTAGTCAGCTGGCTCAGGCACCAGGGCAACAGGAAGAAGAGGGAGGGACAGCCCCAGTAGTCAGCTGGCTCAGGCACCAGGGCAACAGGAAGAAGAGGGAGGGACAGCCCCAGTAGTCAGCTGGCTCAGGCACCAGGGCAACAGGAAGAAGAGGGATCAGATGGAGCAGAAGCACCAGCAGTAGTGCCACAAACGTCTGCTGTTTGGATGCTGTTTGACGAGAGAGCAACTGGGGATGCAGCACGAAGGAATCCCTCAGCAGATGCCATAATGGAGGTCCGATCCTATTTGGAGGAGCCCCTCCAACGATCTGCAGATCCTCTGAGCTGGTGGAAGAACAAGGCCTCTGTCTACCCACGGCTTACTAAAGTCATGACAGGGAGACTCTGCATAGTGGCCACATCCCTTCCCTCTGACAGGGTCTTCTCGAAAACAGGACAAATAATTACTGGGAGAAGAAACCGCATCAGCCCCTCGAATGTGAGGCAGCTTGCATTTCTGAATGCAAATCTCTCATAAAAGCTAAATATGGTGATGTGTGCTGCTGGTTATAACATGGTAATAAAGAAGAGAGAAGAGAGGGACCAGTTTAATGTTGTTAGTGGGATGCTGGTTATAACATGGTAATAAAGAAGAGAGAAGAGAGGGACCAGTTTAATGTTGTTAGTGGGATGCTGGTTATAACATGGTAATAACAAAGAGAGAAAAGAGGGACCAGTTTAATGTTTTAAGTGGGATGCTGGTTATAACATGGTAATAAAGAAGAGAGAGAAAAGAGGGACCAGTTTAATGTTTTAAGTGGGATGCTGGTTATAACATGGTAATAAAGAAGAGAGAGAAAAGAGGGACCAGTTTAATGTTTTAGTGGGATGCTGGTTATAACATGGTAATAAAGGAGAGAGAGAAATGAGGGACCAGTTTAATGTTTTAAGTGGGATGCTGGTTATAACATGGTAATAAAGACGAGAGAGAAAAGAGGGACCAGTTTAATGTTTTAAGTGGGATGCTGCAGTTTTGCACATTGTTATTTATTTTTCTTTGATATGGTGCAATATTCTATTATTATGTTGTTCAGATTGTATTCGTTTTGAATTGTTACATTTATATGCACTTTGTTTATATACATTAAAAGTTATACTTTAAATGCAAATGTTTAATAGCATGGGTGTGGTAGAATGCATTTTTAAATACATTGTGGTTAAGGTAGAGTATGATTTCATTTAATAATTGAATTAGAATTGTTTTCACACCAATCATAGTCAAACTATCGCAAACGGTTTGACTTGGAAAAAATACAAAACATATTTTTATTAAAGAGCAGTTTGGGAGCCAAAAAGAGCCGGACTGCCCACAAAAACAGCCACCTAAATCATATGTCTGACTTTCTGATTTGTAAATTTACTGCAGTTCCCAACATTGACCAGCAGGTGGCAATGATACTCTCTTCTCAGACAGTAAATGACCACCAGTCAGCTACATTTATTTTGTTATGAGGGGATGGAAAAGCATTGATACTATTTGTCATGGAAGCAATTTCACTCATTTACTCATGTGAATGTGTCCAAAGAGATAAGAGAAGCTAATATTGATAGGCACTGTTAAATCTTTACATCTCAGGATAATATGACTATAATTAAAGAACATCACTACCATCTGCTGGCTGGATCGGTCTTCTGATTTGAACCCTATACCACACTGCTAACCTTATGCCTAACCTTAAACCTAAATTAAGATCAGAAATGTACTTTTTTGTTTTCATGACATGTTACGATAGGCCTATAGACAATTTAGACTTTGTGACTGGGTTTTCTAATAACCAGAGAGGCTGGGGGGAGGAGTTTACTCCAAGTGCCTGTGTAAATGTGAAAGTGAAAGTTGTGTCTCAGTATAGGCCTGAGGTGTAGATTGTTCTGTAAAACGTGTAGATATGCACATATAGTGACTATTAGAGTGGTTATGGATTTAAATCAACTATTTTGAATGTGAAGTGGAGGACGTGAAGACCAGTAAAGGTAAGAGGAGATCTCAGTATATTTCACTTTCCAAACTAGACACAACAGTCCTGTTTTAAAACAATGAGGACTGGAGAAAGAGGAAGTGATGTTTGTATCTGTGTGATTGAGCAAAAGAGAGAATTTGATGAATGGTAATGATGTAAATATGAATGTTTTCTCTTTTTATTGCAGTTAAAATGGCAGAGTCCAGACTTCATAGTAAGTCACCATGCTATAATTAATGATGAACTTTTCTTTCATGTATCTGAGAGAACAGAACTAAACCAACTATTGAAAATGAAATGTGTTTGTGGTTTTATTTGTCTTTATGTGTAAATGTGTGTCTGGATGAAATGTGTTTGTAACATGAGTGGCAGGTGGACTAGTGGTTAGAGCGTTGGGTCAGTAACCGAAAGGTTGCTAAATCGAATCTCTGAGCTGACAAGGTAAAAATCTGTTGTTCTGCCCCTGAACAAGGCAGTAAACTCATTGTTCCTAGGCTGTCATTGTAAATAAGAATTTGTTCTGAACTGACTTGCCAGAATAAATAATATGTTTATCCAAAGTAATTAGGATTAAGTGTCTTGCTCAAGGGCATATAAACAAATTTTTTCCTAGTTGCCTCAGGGATTCAAACCAGCAACGTTTGTGATGCTCTTAAGTTCTAGGCTACCTGCCATACATGTCTGACTAATGGGAAAATACAGAGCCTTTAATTTATTCTAATTTTATAATTTATTTTAGATATGCCTGTATCTGTACTTGATTGTATATATTGAGGGTATTATCATGTGGGTGTTGGGGTTAGGGCATGGGGGTAACAGGGCTGGGGTGTGTGGGTCATTGAGTTTAGGTGTCTGGGTAAGTGGACTGAGGTATATAGATATTGAAGTTGAGGAATAGGGATAAATATCTGTTCATGTTATTATAGACAGAGCACTCTGTCACAATTGTGACCAAGAATAAAACATACTTTTAAATAAATAAATAATACAAATGGATGAGATGTTAGGCTTACTAGTGACATAAGATTAGCATAGTGGCATGTCTGGGAAAGATGTGGGAACAAATGGGATAATATCATTCTAGATTGTAGCATCACATTCTTCTATGACATATATACTTTCCTTCAAATGAATCTGCCTGTCTGGGATTGTGGGGGTTGTATTTTAGAATTGACATGGTCCTGGTTGTTGTATGTCTATTGTAGTTTTTAATTCAGCTGTGTTTATAAATGTACTGAGAGGATTTGTGTTCCTGACACAGATGATGTAATTAAACATGAAATGTTCTCTCTTTCTGAACAGATCAGTTGAAACTCACCTCAGAAGACTATGTGTGGGCTGATTTTGGTGAAGAGGTCACCCTCCCCTGTCACCTCTCACCTGACACCAGTGCTGTTGCCACGACGATCAGGTGGTTTAAAGAGACAGAGTGTATTTACCTGTATAAGAATGGCCAGGTGACAGAGACTAGTGGCTATGAGGGCAGAGTGAGTCTGATCACCCAGGAGCTGGAGAGAGGCAACGTGTCTCTGAGGCTGAGAGACTTCAGGAGGTCAGATAGAGGAGTCTACATATGTCAGGTCATCCATGGAGAACAGAAGGAGGAGGCTGCAGTGGGTTTAAGGGTCAGAGGAGGTAAGTGTTCTAGAAGTCCAGTAATGTTTCTAAACACCGAAACAACAACAATAACAACCAGTCTCTTTCCCTGTACAGAACACTTGTACTTTCTCATGTAGGTAGGAGTTCATAGTAGGAGTTACAGATGAATAGACTAGATTCATTCTGAATATCAACTAGTTACAATGCATATTACCATCACTCTGAGCTCTGAGCTGGTCCTAAAGCATTAGAACCATTCCAACATTACTGTCACGTCCCTTGATTGTCATTAGTAATGAATGTGATGAACACTCACACCCCTCTGATGTATATCACATCACTATGGTATTTGAGAGGATAATGTGACAGATGGTGATTTGAAGGTAATGATAATAACTAATACATCTGTTTTACATGATCATTATTCATGACTCTCCATCTTGGATAATGGATGATCAGTACGGGGTGAGTAATTACTTATTTGTCTGTTTTGTTTATTGACAACCAATAACACAAGACAAAGAACAGACCAGAGTGTTAATCTGATACTATAAAAAACTACAGGCCTTGTGAACAGCATAGTGTGTCTTCTTCAAGGCTACAAATTAAATCAGTTTCTTTACATTTATCAATACTCTCCCCAAATGTACTCAAGGTAGGTTGGATTATGATGTATAGATGTTCTTCAAATTATCCAGAATTTTCATATCATAGATCTCCCACAATATATCTGCCATAGAGGTCAATATTTCACATAGTCCTCCAACAATATACAGTTGAAGTCAGAAGTTAACATACACTTATGTTGGAGTCATTAAAACTTGTTTGTCAACCACTCCACAAATGTTTTGTTAACAAACTATATTTTTGGCAAGTCAGTTAGGACATCTACTTTGTGCATGATTCAAGTAATGTTTCCAACAATTGTTTACAGACAGATTATTTCACTTGTAATTCACTGTATCACAATTCCAGTGGGTCAGAAGTTAACATACACTAAGTTGACTGTGCCTTTAAATAGCTTGGAAAATTCAAGAAACCGATGTCATGGCTTTAGAAGCTTCTGATAGGCTAATTGACATCATTTGAGTCAATTGGAGGTGTACCTGTGGATGGATTTCAAGGCCTACTGTCAAACTCAGTGCCTCTTTGCTTGACATCATGGGAAAATGAAAAGAAATCAGCCAAGACCTCAGAGAAAAAATTGTAGACCTCCACAAGTCTGGTTCATCCTTGGGAGCAATTTCCAAACTCCTGAAGGTACCACGTTCATCTGTACAAACAATAGTACGCAAGTATAAACACCATGGGACCACGCAGCCGTCATACCGCTCAGGAAGGAGACGCTTTCTGTCTCCTAGAGATGAACGTACTTTGGTGTGAAAAGTGCAAATCAATCCTAGAACAACAGCAAAGGACCTTGTGAAGATGCTGGAGGAAAGAGGTACAAAAGTATCTATATCCACAGTAAAACGAGTCCTATATCGACATAACCTGAAAGGCCACTTAGCAAGGAAGAAGCCAGTGCTCCAAAACCGCCATTGAAAACCAGACTACGGTTTGCAACTGCACATGGGGACAAAGATCGTACTTTTTGGAGAAATATCCTCTGGTCTGATGAAACAAAAATAGAACTGTTTAGCCTTGATGACCATCGTTATGTTTGGAGGAAAAAGGGGGAGGCTTGCAAGCCGAAGAACATCAACCCCAAACGTGAAGCATTGGGGGTGGCAGCATCATGTTGTGGGGGTGCTTTGCTGCTGGAGGGACTGGTGCACTCACAAAATAGATGGCATCATGAGGTAGGAAAATTATGTGGATATATTGAACATCTCAAGACATCAGTCAGGAAGTTAAAGCTTGGTCGCAAACGGGTCTTCCAAATGGACAACGACCCCAAACATACTTCCAAAGTTGTGGCAAAATGGCTTAAGGACAACAAAGTCAAGGTATTGGAGTGGCCATCACAAAGCCCTGACCTCAAACCTACAGAATATGTGTGGGCAGAACTGAAAAAGCGAGTGCTAACAAGGAGGCCTACAAACCTGACTCAGTTACACCAGCTCTGTCAGGAGGAATGGGCCAAAATTCACCAAACTTATTGTGGGAAGCTTGTGGAAGGCTACCCGAAATGTTTGACCCAAGTTAAACAATTTAAAGGCAATGCACACAAATAATAATTGAGTGTATGTAAACTTCTGACACACTGACATCCTAACTGACCTAAAACAGGGAATGTTTTACCAGGATTAAATGTCATGGATTGTGAAAACTGAGTTTAAATGTATTTGGCTAAGGTGAATGAAAACTTCCGACTTCAACTGTATCTGCCATAGAGGTCAACATTGCACTCCAAAATGAAATTAGAATCAGCTTGAATTTATCTTGATGTCTTATTATGAAGCATTCAGTCATTCTCAGACTGGTCACATAGTAGTGCTGCTTACATCCCTTTCCCTAGATGTACATTAGTAATGAATGTGATGAACAGTCATTCCAATATGATGTATGGTATTTCATTAAATTATGTAATGAGACTGAAATTCAATAAACAATAATAACTAATGCATTCTGTTTTACATGATCATTATTCATGACTCTCCATCTTGGATAATGGATGATCAGAACCAGGTGAGTAATTACTTATTTGTCTGTTTTG